>NW_027142052.1:647500-652500 GCF_036365525.1 Heterodontus francisci
GGGATGCAAGGGGGAGGGGTAGAGGGAGGGGGTGGGGGGGGGTGCAGGGGAAGGGGGTGCGGGGTGAAGATGGTGCGATGGGGTGCGGGCTGGGACGGGCTTGTGAGGGGGTGAGCTGAGAGGGTGGAGCAGGGAAGGGGACGGGGGTGGTGTGGGTGGAAGGGGGGTAAAGGGGGGGGGTGGAAGGGGGGTAAAGGGGGGGAGGGGGGGTGGAATCTGGTGCAGGTAATAAGCCATTTCCTCAGTGCCCACCATCGACGTCTGGAAAGCTCATCCACGTCCTTCGGGAGGTGAAGCATCTTTTGGCAGACTTAGAGGTGATTACATTTGCTAAGGGTTTTTTTTTTTTGCAGTGGTTTAAATAAAGGCATGCAGCATTGCCGACAGTGCGCTGCAGATGCTCTCCGAGCCATCTCCCGCGGGCGCTTTGAAGTGTGAAGAACGAAGTATACAAGAAGAAATACTGGGTGCTTGTGATAAAGGGATGGCAGTAATCATGGGTGATTTTAATCTACATTGTATAATGTGACAGGATTAATTAACGACCTCAGAATAAAGGCACCTCTTGGTAGCAGTGACCACAATATGATTGAATTTTACATCCAGTTTGAAAGACAGGAGTGAGTCTAAGACTAGTATTATAAACTTGAATAAGGGCAACTACTACGGGCATGAAAGCTGAGCTATTGAAGTGAACTGGGTTACTAGGCTAGGAGATAGCTCAATAGAGAAACAGTGGCAGACATTCAAGGTGATATTTCAGAATAATCAGGATAAGTATATTCCTACTATACAGAAAAATTCTAAGGGGAGGGCCCACCATCCATGGTTAACTAAAGAAGTTAAAGAAAGCATCACACTTAAGGAAAAGGCATATAATTGCACAAAGATGAATGGCAGGTCAGATGATTGGTCAGAATATAAAGAATGGCAGAGGATGACTAAAAGGTTAGTCAGGAGAAAGAAATTAGAGTGTGAGAGGAAGCTAGCTAGAAATGTAAAAACGGATAGCAACAGTTTCTACAGGTATTTAAAAAGGAAAAGAGTAAGTAAGGTGAGAATGGGGAGTTACTAGTAGATAATAAGGAAATGGCGGATGAAATGAACAAATATTTTGCTTCTGTCTTCACTATAGAGGATACAAAAAACATTCCAGTTAAAGCTGTAGATCAGGAGCTGGAAGGAAGAAAGGAACCTGGTGAAATTACAATCACGAGGGAAGTGGTACTGATCAAACAGATGGAGCTGCGGGCTGACAAGTCCCCAGCTCCTGATGGGCTTCATCCTAGGGTCTTAAAAAAGGTGGCTAATGAAGTAGTAGATGCATTGGTGTTAATTTTTCAAAATTTGCTAGATTCTGGAAAGGTTCCATCAGACTGGAAAATAGCAAATATAACCCCTCTATTCAAGTAGTGGGGGGTGGGGGCGGGGTGAGGCAGTAAACAGGTAACTGTAGGCCAGTTAGCTTGACGTCTGTCATGGGGAAAGCGTTAGAATCGATCATTAAGGAGGCTGTAGCTGGGTACTTAAAAAAACTCAAGGTAATCGGGAATAGTTAGCATGGCTTTGTGAAAGGGAGATCATGTTTAACTAATTTATTGGAGTTCTTTGAAGGAATAACATGTGCCGTGGATAATGGGGAGCCCTTTAACGTATTGTACTTGGATTTCCAGATGTCAGTGAAGAGGGGTCACTGACCTGAAACGTTAACTCTGCTTCTCTCTCCTTCTCTCTCCACAGATGCTGCCAGACCTGCTGAGTATTTCCAGCATTTTGTGTCTTATGAGGAAAGGTTGGACAGACTCGGCTTGTTTTCACTGGAGTTTATAAGAGTGAGGGGAGACTTGATTGAATTATATAAGATTCTGAATGGTCTTGACAAGGTGGATATGGAAAGGATGTTTCCTCTTGAGGGGAGGTCCAGAACTAGGGGGCAATATTTTAAAATCAGGGGTCGCTCTTTTAGGACAGAGATGAGGAGAAATTTTTTCGCTCAAAGGTTGGTCGACTATGGAACTCTGCCTCAGAAGGTGGTGGAGGCAAGGTCGTTGAATAATTTTATGGCGGAGGCAGATTGATTCTGGTTAGGCAAGAGAATCAAAGATTATCGGGGTAGATGGGAATGTGGAATTCGAGATACACAGATCAGCCATGATCTTATTGAATGGCAGAGCAGGCTAGAAGGGCCAAACGGCCTACTTCTGTTCCTAATTCGTATGTTCGTATGTACCAACAGCTGCAAGTTCCCCTCCAAGCCACATACCATCCTGACTTGGAACTATATCGCCATTCCTTCACTGTCGCTAGGTCAAAATCCAGGCACTCATTTCCTAACAGCACTGTTGGAGCACCCGTACCAGATGGACTGCAGCAATTCAAGAAGGCAGCTCATCACCAAATGCTCAAGGGCAATTAGAGATAGGCAACAAATGCTGGCCTTGCCAGTGACGCCCACATCCCATGAAAGAATTAAAAACATTAGGGCAATATAGTTTTTTATAAAATAGAAAAAATAGGTTTTGACAGCGCCATTAGGGTACTGATTGACGACCAACACTTTTTTAAAGATACTAACAAGAATATAGGATGTCAATGTGGAGAAAAATGTAGGACTACAAATGAGCAATACCCAGTTATTTTGGATGGGAAATTAAGGAATTTACCATTCTCATTAAATGGAGTTCAATGATCACTAGGTATTCCATAGTAAATGAAATTTGTGCCATACGTACAGCAAACCAAGCTGAAACAGGACAAGTGTCTAATGAACATCAAGAGGCAAAAAACAGTAATCAGCAGAGCAAGGATGCAATAATTTCCCTGGGATTCTGTATTCACCATTATTGAAGTCGATGTATTTGGAGATCTTGTGCCAAGTACGGTAGTAGAAGTGCCGAACCTGCTCCTTATTTTTCACCATACTTGCTGGCTTCCCTTTCTTCTTGTTCTTTTGAGCTATGTTATTCTGTATTGCTTCAAAATCCTTCCCATGCTCATAAAGCCCTTCGAAAAATGAGTTTTTATCCTCTGCACTCCAGGACTCCCACTGCCTACGCGCTTTCTTCTTGTTCCCTTCCTCCTTTTCTCCAGAGATGGAAGATAAACTCTTTGCTGTGGTTTTGCTGCTTCCACCAGTGCTGCCAGCAGCAATGCCAGATACACAACCAGAGGCAGCAGCTCCCCCCTCAGGACCTTTTCCTTTATTGTTCTGGAAGCCACTGGATCCATTCGAAGCAGATGAATGTTTCCTTAACCTCTTGCTGGGAGGCCTGACACTGGATCTTAAGAAATGATGTTGATCTGGGCTTGTGGCAACTGCTGATGGATCTTCTCTCTTTGTGTTGTGTTGAGAGCTGCTGCCTCCTTCTTCACTCTCCCCATCTCCTTCAGCACTCTCCTCTTCCCCAGACCTTTTACACAATCGCCTCAGCCCTTCATCGCTACTCACATCCACACATTTCGCCGTCATTCCCACTGCCACAAGGGCTGCTCTCCCCTCAGATTCTCCACACATCCAGTCACAGCCACATCGCTTGGCGCCCAACGCGCGCGAGGCCTCATTTGCTCACTATAGGAGAGCCGCGGCCACGTGATGTCAACGGCGCCTTGGCAACGGGTGACGCGGGACGGATCCGACCAATCAAAAGCTCATCCTAGGCACAGACCCGCCCACCCGAGCGCGAGGCACCACTTTTCATGACGTCATTTCCAGGTGAGGGGGTCATCGCGGCTGATGGACAGGAGCAGGACCCAATCAAATGTCCAGAGCCCGCCCACAATTGAAGAACGACCGAACACACACCACAGCCCAGACACTGAGACATATATATATGCACACACACACAAACACACACACATCACAGCCCAGACACTGAGACTTATATATATGCTCACACACACACACACACACACCACAGCCCGGACTCAGAGACTTATATATGTGCACACACACACACACACCACAGCCCAGATACTGAGACTTTTATATGTGCACACACAAACACACATCACAGCCCAGACACTGAGACTTATATATATGCTCACGCTCACACACACACACACACACACACCACAGCCCAGACACTGAGACTTATATATATGCACACACACACACCAATGCCCTGACACTGAAACTTATACATATGCACACACACACACCACAGCCCAGACTCTGAGACTCATATATGTGCACACACGCACACACACACACCACAGCCCAGACACTGAGACTTGTATATGTGCACACACACACACCACAGCCCAGACACTGAGACTTATATATGTGCACACACACACACCGCAGCCCAGACACTGAGACTTATATATATGCACACACACACACATCACAGCCCAGACACTGAGTCTTATATATATGCACACACACACACACCACAGCCCAGCCACTGAGACATATATATGTGCATACACACACACCACAGCCCAGACACTGAGACTTATATATATGCACGCACACACACACACACACACACACACACACACACACACACACACACACACACACACACACACACCACAGCCCAGACTCTGAGACTTATATATGTGCGCACACACACTCCACAGCCCAGACACTGAGACTTATATATATGCACACACACACACATCACAGCCCAGACACTGAGACTTATATATATGCTCACGCACACACACACACACACACACACACACACACACACACACCACAGCCCAGACACTGAGACTTATATATATGCACACACACACACCAAAGCCCAGACACTGAGACTTATATATATGCACACACACACCACAGCCCAGACTCTGAGACTTATACATGTGCACACACGCACACCCACACACCACAGCCCAGACACTGAGACTTTTATATGTGCACACACACACACCACAGCCCAGATACTGAGACTTATATATGTGCACACACACACACCGCAGCCCAAACACTGAGACTTATATATATGCACACACACACACACATCACAGCCCAGACACTGATACTTATATAT
>NW_027142052.1:667500-670000 GCF_036365525.1 Heterodontus francisci
CAGACACACACACACACCACAGTCCAGACACTGAGACCAATATATAAGCACAGACACACACACACAGCGCAGTCCAGACACTGAGACTTATATATATGTACACACAGACACGCACACACACCACAGTCCAGACACTGAGACTAATATATATGCACAGACACACACACACAGCGCAGTCCAGACACTGAGACGTATATATATGTACACACACACACACACACACCACAGCCCAGACACTGAGACTTATATATATGCACACACACACACCACAGCCCAGACACTGAGACTTATATAGATGCACACACACACACACACACACACACACACACACACACACACACCGCAGCACAGACACTGAGACTTATATATGTGCACACACACACACACACACACAAACACACATACCACAGCCCAGACACTGAGACTTTTATATATGCACACACAACCACACAACAGCCCTGACACTGAGACTTACATATGTGCACACACACCACAGCCCAGACACTGAGACTTATATATATGTACACACACGCACACACACACACAAACACACACACCACAGCCCAGACACTGATACTTATATATATGCACACACACACACACACACACACACACACACACACACCACAGCCCATACACTGATACTTATATATATGCACACACACACACACACCACAGCCCAGACACTGAGACATATATATATATATATATATATGCACACACACACACCACAGCCCAGACACTGAGACTTATATATATGCACACACACACACCACAGCCCAGACACTGAGACTTAAATATATGCACGCACACACACACACACACACACACACACACACACACACACACTCACACACACACACACACACCACAGCCCAGACACTGAGACTTATATATATGCACACACACACACACACTCACACACACACACACCACAGCCCAGACACTGAGACTTATATGTATGCACACACACACACATCACAGCCCAGACACTGAGACTGAAATGTATGCACACACACACACATCACAGCCCAGACACTGAGACTTATATATATGCACACACACACACACCACAGCCCAGAAACTGAGACATATATATGTGCATACACACACACCAGAGCCCAGACAATGAGACTTATATATATGCACACACACACACACACACACACACACACCACAGCCCAGACGCTGAGACTTATATACACACATACACACACACACACACACACACACACACACCACAGCCCAGACACTGAGACTTATACATATGCACACACACACACCACAGCCCAGACACTGAGACTTATATATATGCACACACACACACACACACACACACACAGCACAGCATAGACACTCAGACTTTTATATAAGCACACACACACACACTCACACCACAGCCCAGACACTGAGACTTATATATATGCACACACACACACACACACACACACACACACACACACACACACACACACACACACACACACCACAGCCCAGACACTGAGACTTATATATATGCACACACACACACCAATGCCCAGACACTGAGACTTATAGATGTGCACACACGCACACACACACACCACAGCCCAGACACTGAGACTTATATATATGCACACACACACACACACACACACACACACACACACACACACACACCACAGCCCAGACACTGAGACTTATATATATGCACACACACACACCAATGCCCAGACACTGAGACTTATAGATGTGCACACACGCACACACACACACCAAAGCCCAGACACTGAGACTTATATATATGCACACACACACACCACAGCCCAGACTCTGAGACTTATATATGTGCACACACGCACACACACACACCACAGCCCAGACATTGAGACTTCTATATGTGCACACACACACACCACAGCCCAGAATCTGAGACTTATATATGTGCACACACGCACACACACAAACCACAGCCCAGACACTGAGACTTTTATATGTGCACACACACACACCGCAGCCCAGACACTGAGACTTATATATATGCACACACACACACATCACAGCCCAGACACTGAGACTTATATATATGCACAAACACACACACCACAGCCCAGACACTGAGACATATATATGTGCATACAAACACACCACAGCCCAGACACTGAGACTTATATATATGCACACACACACACACACACACACACACACACACACACACACACACACACACACACACACACCACAGCCCAGACTTTGAGACTTATATATGTGCACACACACACACCACAGCCCAGACACTGAGACTTATATATATGCACACACACACATCACAGCCCAGACACTGAGACGTATATATATGCTCACGCACACACACACACACACAACACACCACAGCCCAGACACTGAGACTTATATATATGCACACACACACACACCACAGCCCAGACACTGAGACATATATATGTGCATACAAACACACCACAGCCCAGACACTGAGACTTATATATATGCACACACACAC
>NW_027142052.1:677500-682500 GCF_036365525.1 Heterodontus francisci
CATCACAGCCCAGACACTGAGACTTATATATATGCTCACGCACACACACACACACACACACACACACACACACACACACACACACACACACACATACACACACACCACAACCCAGACACTGAGACTTTTATATGTGCACACACACACACCACAGCGCAGACACTGAGACTTTTATATGTGCGCACACACACACATCACAGCCCAGACACTGAGACTTATATATATGCACACACACACAAACACACACACATCACAGCACAGACACTGTGACTTATATATATGCTCACACACACACACACACACACACACACACACACACACCACAGCCCAGACTCTGAGACTTATATATGTGCACACACACACACACACACACACACACACCACAGCCCAGATACTGAGACTTTTATATGTGCACACACACTCACTCATCACCGCCCAGACACTGAGAATCATATATATGCTCACGCTCACACACACACACACACTCACACCACAGCCCAGACACTGAGACTTTTATATGTGCACACACACACACCACAGCCCAGACACTGAGACTTATATATGTGCGCACACACACACACCACAGCCCAGACACTGAGACATATATATGTGCATACACACACACCACAGCCCAGACACTGAGACTTATATGAATGCACACACACACACACACACACACACCACAGCCCAGACTCTGAGACTTATATATGTGCACACACACACACCACAGCCCAGACACTGAGACTTATATATATGCACACACACACACATCACAGCCCAGACACTGAGACATATATATATGCTCACGCACACACACACACACACACACACACCACAGCCCAGACACTGAGACTTATATATATGCACACACACACACCAAAGCCCAGACACTGAGACTTATATATATGCACACACACACACACACACACACACACACACACACACACACACACACACACACACACACACACACACCACAGCCCAGACCCTGAGACTTATATACACACACACACACACACCACAGCCCAGACACTGAGACTTATACATATGCACACACACACACCACAGCCCAGACACTGAGAATTATATATATGCACACACACACACACACACCACAGCATAGACACTGAGACTTTTATATAAGCACAGACACACACACTCACACCACAGCCCAGACACTGAGACTTATATATATGCACACACACACACCAAAGCACAGACACTGAGACTTATATATATGCACACACACACACCACAGCCCAGACTCTGAGACTTATATATGTGCACACACGCACACACACACACCACAGCCCAGACACTGAGACTTTTATATGTGCACACACACACACCACAGCCCAGACACTGAGACTTATATATGTGCACACACACACACCGCAGCCCAGACACTGAGACTTATATATATGCACACACACACACACATCACAGCCCAGACACTGATACTTATAAATATGCACACACACACACACCACAGCCCAGACACTGAGACATATATATGTGCATACACACACACCACAGCCCAGACACTGAGCTTATATGTATGCACACACACACACACACCACGGCCCAGACTCTGAGACTTATATATGTGCACACACACACACCACAGCCTAGACACTGAGACTTATATATATGCACACACACACACATCACAGCCCAGACACTGAGACTTATATATATGCTCACGCACACACACACACACACACACACACACACACACACACACACACACACACACACACACATACACACACACCACAACCCAGACACTGAGACTTTTATATGTGCACACACACACACCACAGCGCAGACACTGAGACTTTTATATGTGCGCACACACACACATCACAGCCCAGACACTGAGACTTATATATATGCACACACACACAAACACACACACATCACAGCACAGACACTGTGACTTATATATATGCTCACACACACACACACACACACACACACACACACACACCACAGCCCAGACTCTGAGACTTATATATGTGCACACACACACACACACACACACACACACCACAGCCCAGATACTGAGACTTTTATATGTGCACACACACTCACTCATCACCGCCCAGACACTGAGAATCATATATATGCTCACGCTCACACACACACACACACTCACACCACAGCCCAGACACTGAGACTTTTATATGTGCACACACACACACCACAGCCCAGACACTGAGACTTATATATGTGCGCACACACACACACCACAGCCCAGACACTGAGACATATATATGTGCATACACACACACCACAGCCCAGACACTGAGACTTATATGAATGCACACACACACACACACACACACACCACAGCCCAGACTCTGAGACTTATATATGTGCACACACACACACCACAGCCCAGACACTGAGACTTATATATATGCACACACACACACATCACAGCCCAGACACTGAGACATATATATATGCTCACGCACACACACACACACACACACACACCACAGCCCAGACACTGAGACTTATATATATGCACACACACACACCAAAGCCCAGACACTGAGACTTATATATATGCACACACACACACACACACACACACACACACACACACACACACACACACACACACACACACACACACACACACAGACACACACACACACACACCACAGCCCAGACACTGAGACTTTTATATGTGCACACACACACACCACAGCGCAGACACTGAGCCTTTTATATGTGCACACACACACACATCACAGCCCAGACACTGAGACTTATATATATATGCACACACACACAAACACACACACATCACAGCCCAGACACTGTGACTTATATATATGCTCACACACACACACACACACACACACCACAGCCCAGACTCTGAGACTTATATATGTGCACACACACACACACACACACATACCACAGCCCAGATACTGAGACTTTTATATGTGCACGCACACACACACATCACAGCCCAGGCACTGAGACTCATATATATGCTCACGCTCACACACACACACACCACAGCCCAGACACTGAGACTTATATATATGCACACACACACACCAATGCCCTGACACTGAGACTTATATATATGCACACACACACACCACAGCCCAGACTCTGAGACTTATATATGTGCACACACGCACACACACACACCACAGCCCAGACACTGAGACTTTTATATGTGCACACACACACACCACAGCCCAGACACTGAGACTTATATATGTGCACACACACACACCGCAGCCCAGACACTGAGACTTATATATATGCACACTCACACACATCACAGCCCAGACACTGAGACTTATATATATGCACACACACACACACCACAGCCCAGACACTGTGACATATATATGTGCATACACACACACCACAGCCCAGACACTGAGACTTATATATATACACACACACACACACACACACACACACCACAGCCCAGACTCTGAGACTTATATTTGTGCATACACACACTCCACAGCCCAGACACTGAGACTTATATATATGCACACACACACACATCACAGCCCAGACACTCAGACTTATATATATGCACACACACACCACAGCCCAGCCACTGAGACTTATATATATGCACACACACACACCAAAGCCCAGACACTGAGACTTATATATATGCACACACACACACCACAGCCCAGACTCTGAGACTTATATATGTGCACACACACACACACACACCACAGCCCAGACACTGAGACTTTTATATGTGCACACACACACCCCACAGCCCAGACACTGAGACTTATATATGTGCACACACACACACACTGCAGCCCAGACACTGAGACTTATATGTATGCACATACACACACATCACAGCCCAGACACTGAGAATTATATATATGCATACACACACACACCACAGCCCAGAAACTGAGATATATATATGTGCATACACACACACCACAGCCCAGACAATGAGACTTATATATATGCACACACACACACACACAAACACACACACGCACACACACACACACACACACTCCACAGCCCAGACCCTGAGACTGATATACACACACACACACACACACACACACACACACACACACACACACACACACACACACACACACCACAGCCCAGACACTGAGACTTATACATATGCACACACACACACCACAGCCCAGACACTGAGACTTATATATATGCACACACACACACACACACACACACACCACAGCATAGACACTGAGACTTTTATATAAGCACACACACACACACTCACACCACAGCCCAGACACTGAGATTTATATATATGCACACACACACACACACACACACACACACCACAGCCCAGACACTGAGACTTATATATATACACACACACACACACCAAAGCCCAGACACTGAGACTTATATATATGCACACACACTCACCACAGCCCAGACTCTGAGACTTATACATGTGCACACAAGCACACACACACCACAGCCCAGACACTGAGACTTATATATGTGCACACACACACACCGCAGCCCAGACACTGAGACTTATATATATGCACACACACACACATCACAGCCCTGACACTGAGACTTATATATATGCACACACACACACTCCACATCCCAGACACTGAGACATATATATGTGCATACACACACACCACAGCCCAGACACTGAGACTTATATATATGCACACACACACACACACACACACACACACACACACACACACACACACACACACACACACACACACACACACACACACACACACACCACAGCCCAGACTCAGAGACTTTTATATGTGCACACACACACACCACAGCCCAGACACTGAGACTTATATATATGCACACACACACACATCACAGCGCAGACACTGAGACTTATATATATGCACACACACACACACCACAGCCCAGACACTGTGACATATATATGTGCATACACACACACCACAGCCCAGACACTGAGACTTATATATATGCACACACACACACAC
>NW_027142052.1:692500-695000 GCF_036365525.1 Heterodontus francisci
TATGCACACACACACACATCACAGCCCAGACACTGATACTTATATATATGCACACACACACACACCACAGCCCAGACACTGAGACATATATATGTCCATACACACACACCACAGCCCAGACACTGAGACTTATATACACACACACACACACACACACACACACACACACACACACACACACACACACACACACACACACACACACACACACACACACACACACACACCACAGCCCAGACACTGAGACTTATACATATGCACACACACACACCACAGCCCAGACACTGAGACTTATATATATGCACACACACACACACACACACACACCACAGCACAGACACTGAGACTTTTAAAGAAGCACACACACACACACTCACACCACAGCCCAGACACTGAGACTTATATATATGCACACACACACACACACACACACACACACAGACACCACAGCCCAGACACTGAGACTTATATATATGCACACACACACACCAAAGCCCAGACACTGAGACTTATATATATATGCACACACACACACCACAGCCCAGACTCTGAGACTTATATATGTGCACACACGCACACACACACACCACAGCGCAGACACTGAGACTTTTATATGTGCACACACACACACCACAGCCCAGACACTGAGACTTATATATGTGCACACACACACACCGCAGCCCAGACACTGAGACTTATATATATGCACACACACACATCACAGCCCAGACACTGAGACTTATATATATGCACACACACACACCACAGCCCAGACACTGAGACATATATATGTGCATACACACACCGCACAGCCCAGACAATGAGACTTATATATATGCACACACACACACACACACACGCACACACACACACACACACACACCACAGCCCAGACTTTGAGACTTATATATATGCACACACACACACATCACAGCCCAGACACTGAGACTTATATATATGCACACACACACACATCACAGCCCAGACACTGAGACTTATATATATGCTCACGCACACACACACACACACACACACACACACCACAGCCCAGACACTGAGACTTATATATATGCACACACACACACCAAAGCCCAGACACTGAGACTTATATATATGCACACACACACACCACAGCCAGACTCTGAGACTTTTATATGTGCACACACACACAGCACAGCCCAGACACTGAGACTTATATATGTGCACACACACACACCGCAGCCCTGACGCTGAGACTTATATATATGCACACACACACACATCACAGCCCAGACACTGTGACATATATATGTGCATACACACACACCACAGCCCAGACACTGAGACTTATATATATGCACACACACACACAAACACACACACACCACAGCCCAGACTCTGAGACTTTTATATGTGCACACACACACACCACAGCCCAGACACTGAGACTTATATATGTGCATGCACACACACCGCAGCCCAGACACTGAGACTTATATATATGCACACACACACACATCACAGCCCAGACACTGAGACTTATATATATGCACACACACACACACACCACAGCCAAGAAACTGAGACATATATATGTGCATACACACACACCACAGCCCAGACAATGAGACTTATATATATGCACACACACACACACACCACAGCATAGACACTGAGACTTTTATATAAGCACAGACACACACACTCACACCACAGCCCAGACACTGAGACTTATACATATGCACACACACACACCACAGCCCAGACACTGAGACTTATATATATGCACACACACACACACACACACCACAGCATAGACACTGAGACTTTTATATAAGCACAGACACACACACTCACACCACAGCCCAGACACTGAGACTTATATATATGCACACACACACACCAAAGCACAGACAATGAGACTTATATATGTGCACACACGCACACACACATACCACAGCCCAGACACTAAGACTTTTTATGTGCACACACACACACCACAGCCCAGACACTGAGACTTAGATATGTGCACACACACACACCGCAGCCCAGACACTGAGACTTATATATATGCACACACATACACATCACAGCCCAGACACTGATGATTATATATATGCACACACACACACACCACAGCCCAGACACTGAGACATATGTATGTCCATACACACACACCACAGCCCAGACACTGAGACTTATATATACACACACACACACACACACACAGACACACACACACACACACACAGACACACACACACACCACAGCCCAGACACTGAGACTTATACATATGCGCACACACACACCACAGCCCAGACACTGAGACTTATATATATGCACACACACACACACACACACACACACACCACAGCATAGACACTGAGACTTTTAAAGAAGCACACACACACAAACTCACACCACAGCCCAGCCACTGAGACTTATATATATGCACACACACACACACACACACACACACACACACACACACACACACACACACACACACACCACAACCCA
>NW_027142052.1:700000-705000 GCF_036365525.1 Heterodontus francisci
CACACACACACACCACAGCACAGACACTGAGACTTATATATATGCTCACGCTCACACACACACACACACACACACCACAGCCCAGACACTGAGACTTATATATATGCACACACACACCAAAGCCCAGACACTGAGTCTTATATATATGCACACACACACACACCACAGCCCAGACACTTACACTTATATATATGCACAGACACACACACACAGACACACACACACACCACAGTCCAGACACTGAGACTAATATATATGCACAGACACACACACACAGCGCAGTCCAGACACTGAGACTTATATATGTGTACACACAGACACACACACACCACAGTCCAGACACTGAGACTAATATATATGCACTGACACACACACACAGCGCAGTCCAGACACTGAGACGTATATATATGTACACACACACACACACACACACCACAGCCGAGACACTGAGACTTATATATATGCACACACACACACACACACACACACACACACACACACCACAGCCCAGACTCTCAGACTTATATAAATGCACACACACAAACACACACACACACACACACACACACACACACACACACACCACAGCCCAGACACTGAGACTTACATATGTGCACACACACACACACACACACACACACACACACACACACCACAGCCCAGACACTGAGACTTTTATATATGCACACACACACACAACAGCCCTGACACTGAGACTTATATATGTGCACACACACACACACACACCACAGCCCAGACACTGAGACTTATATATATGCACACCCACACACACACACACACAAAAACACACACACACACACACACACACAAAACACAGCCCTGACACTGAGACTTATATATGTGCACACACACACACACACACTCACCACAGCCCAGACACTGGGACATATATATATATATATATGCACACACACACACCACAGCCCAGACACTGAGACTTATATATATGCACACACACACACCACAGCCCAGACACTGAGACTTATATATATGCACACACACACACCACAGCCCAGACACTGAGACTTATATATATGCACACACACACACACACACACACACACACACACACACACACACACACACACACACACACACACACACACACACACACACCACAGCCCAGACACTGAGACTTATATATATGCACACACACACACACACACACACACACACAATCACACACACGCACACCACAGCCCAGACACTGAGACTTATATATATGCACACACACACACACACACACACACACACCACAGCCTAGACTCTGAGACTTATATTTGTGCACACACACACACACACACAACAGCCCAGACACTGAGACTTTTATATGTGCACACACCACAGCGCAGACACTGAGACTTTTATATGTGCACACACACACACATCACAGCCCAGACACTGAGACTTATATATATGCATACACACACACACACACACACACAAACACCACAGCCCAGACACTGAGACTTATATATATGCACACACACACACTCACACACACTCACACACACACGCACACCACAGCCCAGACACTGAGACTTATATATATGCACACACACACACACACACACACACACACACACACCACAGCCCAGACTCTGAGACTTATATATGTGCACACACACACACACACACAACAGCCCAGACACTGAGACTTTTATATGTGCACACACCACAGCGCAGACACTGAGACTTTTATATGTGCACACACACACACATCACAGCCCAGACACTGAGACTTATATATATGCATACACACACACACACACACACACCACAGCCCAGACTCTGAGATTTATATATGTGCACACACACACACCACAGCACAGACACTGAGACTTATATATATGCACACACACACACATACACACACCACAGCCCAGACACTGAGACTTTTATATGTGCACACACACACACATCACAGCCCAGACACTGAGACTTATATATATGCACACACACACACACACACCACAGCCCAGACTCTGAGACTTATATATGTGCACACACACACACCACAGCCCAGACACTGAGACTTATATATATGCACACACACACACACACACACACATCACAGCCCAGACACTGAGACTTATATATAAGCTCACGCACACACACACACACACTCACCACAGCCCAGACTCTGAGACTTATATATGTGCACACAGACACACACACACACACACACACACCACATCCCAGACACTGAGACTTTTATAAGTGCACACACACACACATCACAGCCCAGACTCTGAGACTTATATATGTGCACACACACACACACACACAACAGCCCAGACACTGAGACTTTTATATGTGCACACACCACAGCGCAGACACTGAGACTTTTATATGTGCACACACACACACATCACAGCCCAGACACTGAGACTTATATATATGCATACACACACACACACACACACACCACAGCCCAGACTCTGAGATTTATATATGTGCACACACACACACCACAGCACAGACACTGAGACTTATATATATGCACACACACACACATACACACACCACAGCCCAGACACTGAGACTTTTATATGTGCACACACACACACATCACAGCCCAGACACTGAGACTTATATATATGCACACACACACACACACACCACAGCCCAGACTCTGAGACTTATATATGTGCACACACACACACACCACAGCCCAGACACTGAGACTTATATATGTGCACACACACACACCACAGCCCAGACACTGAGACTTATATATATGCACACACACACACACACACACACATCACAGCCCAGACACTGAGACTTATATATAAGCGCACGCACACACACACACACACTCACCACAGCAAAGACTCTGAGACTTATATATGTGCACACAGACACACACACACACACACACACCACAGCCCAGACACTGAGACTTTTATAAGTGCACACACACACACATCACAGCCCAGACACTGAGACTTATATATATGCACACACACACACACACACACACACCACAGCCCAGACGCTGAGATTTATATATGTGCACACACACACACCACAGCCCAGACACTGAGACTTTTATATGTGCACACACACACACATCACAGCCCAGACACTGAGACTTATATATATGCTCACGCACACACACACACACACACACACACACACACACACACACACACACACACACACACACACACACACCACAGCCCAGGCTCTGAGAATTATATATGTGCACACACACACACCACAGCCCAGACACTGAGACTTATATATGTGCACACACACACACATCACAGCCCAGATACTGAGACTTATATATATGCTCACGCACACACACACACACACACACACAGCACAGCCCAGACACTGAGACTTATATATATGCACACACACACCAAAGCCCAGACACTGAGACTTATATATATGCACACACACACACCACAGCCCAGACTCTGAGACTTATATATGTGCACACACACACACACACACCACAGCCCAGACACTGAGACTTATATATGTGCACACACACACACCGCAGCCCAGACACTGAGACTTATATATATGCACACACACACACACACCACAGCCCAGACACTGAGACTTATATATATGCACACACACACACACCACAGCCCAGACACTGAGACATATATATGTGCATACACATACACCACAGCTCAGACAATGAGACTTTTATATGTGCACACACACACACATCACAGCCCAGACACTGAGACTTATATATATGCTCACGCACACACACACACACACCACAGCCCAGACTCTGAGACTTAGATATGTGCACACACACACGCACACAAACACACACACACACCACAGCCCAGACACTGAGACTTTTATATGTGCACACACACACATCACAGCCCAGACAATGAGACTTATATATATGCACACACACACACACACATACACACCACAGCCCAGACTCTGAGACTTATATATGTGCTCACACCCACACCACAGCCCAGACACTGAGAATTATATATATGCACACACACACACATCACAGCCCAGACACTGAGACTTATATCTCTGCTCACGCACACACACACACACACACACACACACACACACACACACACACACACACACACACACACACACACACACCACAGCCCAGGCTCTGAGACTTATATATGTGCACACACACACACCACAGCCCAGACACTGAGACTTATATATATGCACACACACACACATCACAGCCCAGATACTGAGACTTATATATATGCTCACGCACACACACACACACACACACACACACACACACACACACACACACACACACACACACACACACACACCACAGCCCAGACACTGAGACTTATATATGTGCAAACACACACACACACACAACAGCCCAGACACTGAGACTTTTATATGTGCACACACCACAGCGCAGACACTGAGACTTTTATATGTGCACACACACACACATCACAGCCCAGACACTGAGACTTATATATATGCATACACACACACACACACACACACACACCACAGCCCAGACTCTGAGATTTATATATGTGCACACACACACACCACAGCACAGACACTGAGACTTATATATATGCACACACACACACACACACACACCACAGCCCAGACACTGAGACTTTTATATGTGCACACACACACATCACAGCCCAGACACTGAGACTTATATATATGCACACACACACACACACACCACAGCCCAGACACTGAGACTTATATATATGCACACACACACACACACACATCACAGCCCAGACACTGAGACTTATATATATGCTCACGCACACACACACACACACACCACAGCCCAGACTCTGAGACTTACATTTGTGCACACACACACACACACACACCAAAGCCCAGACACTGAGACTTTTATATGTGCACACACACACGCATCACAGCCCAGACACTGAGACTTATATATATGCACACACAGACGCACACACACACACACACCACAGCCCAGACTCTGAGACTTA
>NW_027142053.1:0-50000 GCF_036365525.1 Heterodontus francisci
CCATACCTGACTCCCCTACCCAACCCCCCATCACCACTCCCCTCATCAACTCCCCTCCCTCACTCCCCTACCCCTCTCCCCGACCCCTCTCCCCGACCCCTCTCCCCGACCCCACTCCCCGACCCCAAACCCGACCCCACTCCCAGACCCCACTCCCCGACCCCCCTCCCCCACGCCCCTCCCCTAATCTCCTCCCCCACGCCCCTCCCTTAATCCCCTCCCCCACTCCTCTACCCCAATCCTCTCCCCTTTCCTCTCCGCAACACCCCTCCACCACTCCTCTCCCACACTCCTCTCCCCCACTCCTCTCCCCCACTCCTCTCCCACAGTCCTCTCCCCCAAATCCCCTCCCCCAAATCCCCTCCCCCAAATCCCCTCCCCCAAATCCCCTACCCCAAATCCCCTCCCCCACTCGCCTACTGCTCTCCCCTCCAGAAACCCCCCCACAACTCCCCGGCCCGACACCCCGACCCGACTCCCCTACCCAAGCCCCCGTTACCACTCCCCCACCACACTCCCCTACCACACTCCCCTACCACACTCCCCTCCCCCACTCCGCTCCCCCACTCCGCTCTCTCACTCCCCTACCGAACTCCCCGGCACTACACCCCTACCCCACTCCCCTACCCCACTCCCCTACCCCACTCCACTCCCCAACTCTCCTACCTCACACTCCTCCCCACTCCCCTTCCCTTCACCTCCTCACTGCGCTCCCCTCCCTCACACCCCGTCCCCACTCCCCGACCCCACTCCCCGACCCCACAACCCGACCCCACTCCCCCACGCCCGTCCCCCACGCCCTCCCCTAATCCCCTCCCCCACTCCTCTACCCCACTCTCCTCCCCTCTCCTCTCCGCAACACCCCTCCCCCACTCCTCTGCCCCACTCCTCTCCCCCACTCCTCTCCCAGACTCCCCTCCCCGCCTCAACTCCCCTGCCTCAACTCCCCTGCCTCAACTCCCCTCCTCAACTCCCCTGCCTCACGCCACTCGCCACTCCCCTCCCCACTCCCCTCACCACTCTCCTCCCCCACACCCCTCCCCCACTCCCCTCCCCCACTCCCCTCCCCACTCTCATTCCCCGTTCCTCTCCCCCACAACCCTCCCCCACTCCCCTCCCCCACTCCCCTCCCCCACTCCCAGGTTCCCACTCCCCTCCCCCACTCCCCTCCCCCACTCCACTCCACCACAACACCCCTCCCAAACTCCTCACCTCACTCCCTGCCTCAACTCCCCTCCCCCACCCCCCTACTCCACACCCCTACCCCACTCCCCTCCCCAACTCTCCTCCCCCACTCCCCTCACCTAATCCCATACCCCACTCCCCTACTCCACCACCCCTCCCCCACTCCCCTCCTCAACTCCCCTTCCTCACTCCCCTCCCCCACTCCACTCCCTCACTCCCCTCCCCCACTCCCCTCCCTCACTGCCCTAACCCTCTACCCTCCCCAACCCTCCTCCCATACTCCCCGCCCCCACTCCCCTCCCCCACTCCCCTACCACTCTAACCTCCCCCACACCCCTCCTCACACCCCTCCCCACTCCCCTCCCCCACTCCCCTCCCCCACTCCCCTCATCACTACCCTCCCCCACTCCCCTCCCCCACTCCCCTCCCCCACTCCCAGGTTCCCACTCCCCTCCCCCACTCCCCTCCCCCACTCCACTCCACCACAACACCCCTCCCAAACTCCTCACCTCACTCCCTGCCTCAACTCCCCTCCCCCACCCCCCTACTCCACACCCCTACCCCACTCCCCTCCCCAACTCTCCTCCCCCACTCCCCTCACCTAATCCCATACCCCACTCCCCTACTCCACCACCCCTCCCCCACTCCCCTCCTCAACTCCCCTTCCTCACTCCCCTCCCCCACTCCACTCCCTCACTCCCCTCCCCCACTCCCCTCCCTCACTGCCCTAACCCTCTACCCTCCCCAACCCTCCTCCCATACTCCCCGCCCCCACTCCCCTCCCCCACTCCCCTACCACTCTAACCTCCCCCACACCCCTCCTCACACCCCTCCCCACTCCCCTCCCCCACTCCCCTCCCCCACTCCCCTCATCACTACCCTCCCCCACTCCCCTCCCCCACTCCCCTCCCCAAATCCCCTACCCCAAAACCCCTACCGCACTCCCCTCCCCCACTCCCGTCCCCCACTCAGCTCCCCAACTCGCCTCCCCCACTCGCCTCCCCCACTCCCCTACCCCACCCCCTCCCCCACTCCCCTCCCGTCCACCACTCCGATTCCCTGCACCACCTCACTGCCTTCCCCTACCACACACCTATCCCCCACTACGCTCCCTCACTCACCTACCCCACTTCCCTACCCCGCTACACTCCCCCACTCCTCTCCCCCAGTCCCCTCCCCCACTCCCCTCCCCCACTCCCCTACCCCAAATCCCCTCCCCCAAATCCCCTCCCCCAAATCCCCTACCCCAAATCCCCTCCCCCACTCGCCTACTGCTCTCCCCTCCACAACCCCCCTCCACAACTCCCCTACCCGACTCCCCTACCCAAACCCACGTCACCACACCCCTACCACACTCCCCTACCACACTCCCCTCCCCCACTTCGCTCCCCCACTCCGCTCTCCAACTCCCCTACCAAACTCCCGGGCACCACATCCCTTCCCCACTCCCCTACCCCACTCCCCTACTCTACACCCCTACCCCACTCCGCTCCCCAACTCTCCTACCCCACACTCCTCCCCGCTCCCCTTCCCTCCACCTCCTCACTGCCCACCACTACCCAACTCCCCTACCCCAGACACCTCTCCCACTCCACTCCCCCACGCCCCTTCCCTACACCTCCTCACTGCGCTCCCCTCCCTCACTCCCCGACCCCACTCCCCTGCATCACACCCCTACCCCACTCCCCTAACCCACTCCGCTCCCCAACTTTCCTAACCCACCCTCCTCCCCCGCTCCCCTTCCCTCCACCACCTCACTGCCCTCCACTACACAACTCCCCTACCCCAGACACCTCCCCCACTCCACACCCCCACTCCCCTTTCCTCCACCTCCTCACTGCTCTCCCCTCCCCCACTCCCCGACCCCACTCCCCCACCCCTCTCCCCGACCCCTCTCCCCGACCCCACTCCCCGTACCCCCTCCCCCACGCCCCTCCCTTAATCTCCTCCCCCCACGCCCCTCCCCTAATCCCCTCCCCCACTCCTCTACCCCACTCTTCTCCACTCTCCTCTCCGCAACACCCCTCCCCCAATCCACTCTCCCACTCCTCTCCCCCACTCCTCTCCCCCACTCCTCTCCCCCACTCCCCTCCCCCACTCCCCTCCCCCACTCCCCTCCCCCACTCCCCTCCCCGAAATCCCCTCCCCCAAATCCCCTACCCCAAATCCCCTACCCCAAATCCCCACCCCAAATCCCCTCCCCCAAATCCCCTCCCCCACTCGCCTACTGCTCTCCCCTCCACAAACCCCCTCCACAACTCCCCGACCCGACTCCCCTACCCGACTCCCTTACCCAAACCTCCGTCACCACTCCCCTACCACACTCCCCTACCACACTCCCCTCCCCCACTCCGCTCCCCAACTCGGCTCTCCCACTCCCCTACCAAACTCCCCGGCATCACACCCTACCCCACTCCCCTACCCCACTCCCCTACCCCACTCCCCTACCCCACACCGCTCCCCAACTCTCCCACACTACACTCCTCTCCGCTCCCCTTCCCTCCACCTCCTCACTGCCCTCCACTACCCAACTCCCCTATCCCAGACACCTCTCCAACTCCACACCCCCACTCCCCTTCCCTCCACCTCCTCAGTGCGGTCCCCTCCCTCACTCCCCGACCCCACTCCCCGACCGCACTCCCCGACCTCACTCCCCGACCCCACACCCCGATCCCCACAACCCGACCCCACTCCCCCACGCCCGTCCCCCACGCCCTCCCCTAATCCCCTCCCCCACTCCTCTACCCCACTCTCCTCCCCTCTCCTCTCCGCACACCTCTCCCCCACTCCTCTGCCCCACACCTCTCCCCCACTCCTCTCCCATACTCCCCTGCCCGCCTCAACTCCCCTGCCTCAACTCCCCTCCTCAACCCCCCTGCCTCAACTCCCCTCCTCAACTCCCCTGCATCACGCCCCTCCCCACTCCCCTCCCCCACTCCCCTCCCCCACACCCCTCTCCACTCCCCTCCCCCACACCCCTCCCCCACTCCCCTCCCCCACTCCCCTCCCCCACTCCCATTCCCCATTCCCCTACCGCACAACCCTCCCCCACTCCCCTCCCCCACTCCCAGGTTCCCACTCCCTTCCCCCACCCCCACTCCCCTCCCCCACTCCCCTCCCCCACTCCCCTCCACCACAGCACCCCTCCCCCACTCCTCACCTCACTCCCTGCCTCAATTCCCCTCCCCCACTCCCCTACTCCACACCCCTACCCACTCCCCTCCCCAACTCTCCTCCCCCACTCCCCTCACATTTTCCCATACCCCACTCCCCTACTCCACCCCCCTACCCCACTCCTTCTCCTCAACTCCCCTTTCTCACTCCCCTCCCCAACTCCCCTCCCTCACTCCCCTCCCCCACTCCCCTCCCTCACCCCCTAAACCTCTACCCTCCCCAACTCTCCTCCCATACTCCCCTCCCCCACTCCCCTCCCCCACTCCCCTCCCCACTCCCCTACCACACTCCCCTACCACACTAACCTCCCCCACACCCCTCCCCTCTCCCCTCCCCCACTCACCTCCCCCACTCCCCTCATCATTCCCCTCCCCCACTCCCCTCCCCAAATCCCCTACCCCAAAACCACTACCGCACTCCCCTCCCCCCTCCCCGCCCCCACTCGCCTCCCCCACTCGCTTCCCCCACTCCCCTACCCCACCCCCTCCCCCACTCCCCTCCCGTCCACCACTCCAATTCCCTGCACCACCTCACTGCCCTCCCCTACCACACACCTATCCCGCACTACGCTCCCTCACTCAGCTAGCCAACTTCCCTATCCCACTCCACTCCCCCACTCCTCTCCCACACTCACCTCCCCCACTCCCCTCCCCCACTCCCCTCCCCACTCCACTCCCCCAAATCCCCTACCCCAAATCCCCCACCCCAAATCCCCGAACCCAAATCCCCTCCCCCAAATCCCCTCCCCCACTCGCCTACTGCTCTCCCCTGCACAACAACCCTCCACAACTCCCCTACCCGACTCCCCTACCCAAACCCATGTCACCACACCCCTACCACACTCCCCTACCACACTCCCCTACCACACTCCCCTACCACACTCCCCTCCCCAACTCTGCTCCCCCACTCCGCTCTCCCACTCCCCTACCAAACTCCCCGGCATCACACCCCTACCCCACTCCCATACCCCATTCCCCTACCCCACTCCCCTACCCCACTCTCCTACCTCACTCCCCTACCCCACTCCACTCCCCAACTCTCCTACCCCACACTCCTCCCCGCTCCCCTTCCCTCCACCTCCTCACTGCCCTCCACTACCCAACTCCCCTACCCCAGACACCTCTCCCACTCCACTCCCCCAATCCCCTTCCCTCCACCTCCTCACTGCGCTCCCCTCCCTCACTCCCCGACACCACTCGAGACCCCACTCCCCGACCCCACTCGCCGACCCCACTCGCCGACCCCACTCCCCGTCCCCACACCCCGACCCCACACTCCGACCCCACTCCCCGACCCCACAACCCGACCCCACTCCCCCACGTCCGTCCCCCACGCCGTCCCCTAATCCCCCCCACTCCTCTACCCCACTCCTCTCCCCCACTCCTCCCCTCACTCCTCTCCCACACTCCTCTCCCCGCCTCAACTCCCCTGCCTCAACTCCCCTCCTCAACTCCCCTGCATCACGCCTCTCCCCACTCCCCTCCCCACTCCCCTCCCCACTCCCCTCCCCCACTCCCCTCCCCCACTCCCCTCCCCCACTCCCCTCCCAAACTCCCATTCCCCATTCCCCCCCGACAACCCTCCCCCACTCCCCTCCCCCACTCCCAGGTTCCCACTCCCCTCCCCCAATCCCCTCCCCCACTCCCCTCCCCCACTCCCCTCCCCCACTCCCCTCCAGCACAATACCCCTCCCCCACTCCTCACCTCAATCCCTGCCTCAACTCCCCTCCCCCACTCCGCTACCCACACCCCTACCCCACCCCCCTCCCCAGCTCTCCTCGCCCGCTCCCCTCACCTAATCCCATACCCCACTGCCCTACTCCACCCCTCTCCCCCACTCCCCTCCTCAACTCCCCTTCCTCACTCCCCTCCCCCACTCCCCTCCCTCTCTCCCCTCCCCCACTCCACTCCCTCACTCCCCTAACCCTCTACCCTCCCCAACTCTCCTCCCATACTCCCCTCCCCCACTCCCCTCCCCCACTCCCCATCACACTAACCTCCCCCACACCCCTCCCCCACTCCCCTCCCCCACTCCCCTCCCGCACTCCCTTCCCCAACTCCCCTACGCCAAAACCCCTACCGCACTCCCCTCCCCCACTCCCCTCCTCACACTCGCCTCCCCACTCGCCTCCCCCACTCGCCTCCCCCACTCTCCTCCCCCACTCCCCTACCCCACCCCCTCCCCCACTCCCCTCCCGTCCACCACTCCGATTCCCTGCACCTCCTCACTTCCCTCCCCTATCACACACCTATCCCTCACCACGCTCCCTCACTCATCTACCGCACTCCCCTTCACAACTCCCCTACCCGACTCCCTTATCCAATCCCCGTTACCACACCCATACCACACTCCCCTCCGCCACTCTGCTCCCCCACTCCCCCACCCAAATCCCCGACACCACTCCCCGAACCCACTCCGCACCCCAACTCTCCAACCCCACACCCCTCCCCCACTCCCCTTCCCATACCTCCTCTCTGCCCTCCACTACCCAACTCCCCTACCCCAGACACCTCCCCCACTCTACTCCCCCACTCCCCTTCCCTCCACCTCCTCACTGCGCTCCCCTGCCCCAATCCCCTAAATCACTCCCCTACCCAACTCCACTACCCGACTCCCCTTCCCCATTCCCCTGCCCCACTTCCATACCCCACCCCCTCCCCCACTCCCCTTCCCCCACTCCCGTCCACCTCTCCGCTTCCCAGCACCTCTTCACTGCCCTCCCCTACCACACTCCCATCCCCCACTACCCTTCCCCACTCCCCTACCCCACTTCCCTACCCTGCTCCACTCCCCCACTCCCCTTCCGCACTCCCCTCCACAACTCCCCTACCCCACTCCACGACCCCACATGCCTCCCCCACACCCCTACCCCACTCGCTCCCCTACGACCCTACCCCACTCTGCTACTACACTCCCCTACCCCACTCCCTGACACCACACCCCTACCCAACTCCGCTTCCCAACACTCCGACCCCAAAACCCTCCCCCACTCCCCTTCTCTCCACCTCCTCACTGCGCTCCCCTACCCATTCCCCTTTCCCACTGCACTTTCCCACTCCCCTACCCCACTCCCCTAACTCACTTCCCTCCCCCACTCCCCTTCATTCTCTTCCTCACTGCCCTCCCCTACCCAGCTCCCCTACGCCACCGCCTCTCTCACTCCCCACGTCACTCCCCTTCCCTCCACCTGCTCACTGCCCTCCCCTACCCCACACCCCCACTCCACTCCCTCTCAAACTGCCCTACCTCACTCCACTCCACCAGTTACCGCCCCCACGACCCTACCCCACTCCCTTCCCGCCAATCCCTTCCCCCATTCCACTCCCTCTATCCCCTCTCCCATACATCTACCTCACTCCCCTCCCCCACTCCCCTCCCCCATTCCCCACCCCCACTCCCCTACCCCACTCCCCTACCCCACACCCCTACCCCACACCCCTACCGCACTCCCCTACTCCACTGACCTATCACACACCCTTCCCCCACTCCCCTCCCCATTACCCTCCCCACTCCCCTTCCCGCCAAATCCTCACTGCTCTCCCCAACCCCACTGCCTTGCCTCACTCCCCTTTCCTCCACCTCCTCACTGCCCTCCCCTCCCCGACTCCCCTCATCCACTACCATCCGCCACTCCCCTCAGCCACTCCAACACCCCACTTCCCTCCCCCACTCCCCTCCCCCACTCCCCTACATCACTCCCCACCCCACTCCCCTACCCCACTTCCCTCTCCAACTCCCCTCCCCAACTCCCCTCCCCACTCCCCTTCCCTCCACTTCCTTAGAGCCCACCCCTACCACTCTCCCTGACACCACTCTGCACCCCCACTCCCCATCTCCACTCTCCTAACCCACTACCCCACCCCACTACCCAACCCCACTCCACTCCACCACTCCCCTACCACACTACCCCACCCCACTCCACCACTCCCCTACCCCACTACCCCACCCCACTCCCCTCCCCCACTCCTCTCCCCCAATCCACTACCTCAATCCCCTCCCCATAACCCTACCTGAATCCCCTCCCGCACTCCCCTACCCCACACACTTAACCAACTCCCCTACCCCACTCCCCTCCCCCACTCCCCTCCCCAACTGCCCTCCTACATTCCCCTACCTCACTCCCCTACCGCACTCCCCTACCTCACTCCCCTACCCCACTCCCCTACCTCATTCCCCTACCCCACTCCCCTCCCCAACTCCCCTCCCTAACTCCCCTCCCCATCTCCGCTCCCCAACCCCGCACCCTAACTCATCTCCCCCAGTCCCCTCAACAACTCCCATACCCCACTCCCCTACCCCACCCCCTCGACAACCCCCTCCACAATTCCCCTCCCTCAAACCCACCCCCACTCCCCTCCCCCACTCCCCTCACCCACTACCCTCACCCGCTGCCCTCCCTCACTCGCCTCCCCATTCCCCTCCCCCACTCCCCAACTCCCCTCTCACACTAACCTACCCCACTCCCCACTCCCCTCTCCCACACTCCTACCCTACTCCACTTACATCCACGTCCTCACTGCCCGTCTCTACCACACTCCCACCCCACACTGCCATCCCCCACTACCCTCCCCCACTTCCCAGACCGCACTCCGCTCCACAACACCCCTACCCCACACCCCTACCCCACACCCCTACCCCAAACCCATCACCCACTCCGCTACCACACTCCACCACCCCCTTGCTCACCCTCTCCATTCCACTCCACCACCGCATCCCTCCCCCTCTCCATTGCCCTCCACCACCCTCTCCCTCCCCATCTTCATGAAACTCCACCACCCCCTCCCTCCCCCTCTTCATTCCCCTCCACCTCCCCCTCCCTCCCACTCTTCATTCCCCTCCACCACCCCCTCCCTCCCCCACTTCATTCGCATCCACCTACCCCTCCAACCCCATGTTCATTCACCTCCATCACCCCCTCCCTCCCCATCTTCTATCCCATCCACCACCCCCTCCCTCCCCCTCTTCATTCCCGTCCACCACCGCCTCCATCCCACTCTTCATTCCCCTCCACCACCCCCTCCCTCCGCATCTTCATTCCCCTCCACTACCCCCTCCCTCCCCATCTTCATGCCCATCCTCCAAACCCTCCCTCCCCCTCTTCATTCCCCTCCACCACATCTTCCCTCCCCCTCTTCATTCCCCACCTCCCCCTCCCTCCCCCTCTTCATTCCCCTCCACCACCCCCTCCCTCCAGTTATTCATTCCCTACCACCCCCTCCCTCCCCCTCTTCATTCCCCACCTCCCGCTCCCTGCCCCTCTTCATTCCCTCCACCACCACTCCCTCCCACTCGTCATTCCCATCCACCACCCCCTCCCCCATCTTCATTCCCCTCCACCAGCCCCTCCGGCCCCAACCTCATTCAATTCCTCCAACCCCTCCCTCCCCCTCTTCACTCCCCTCCAACTCCCCCTCCCTCCCCCTCATCATTCCCATATACCTCCCCCACTCTCCTCCTCTTCATTCACCACCACCATCCCCTCCCTCCCCCTCTTCATTCCCCTCCACCTCCCCCTCCCTCCCCCTCTTCATTACCCTCCACCACCCCCTCCCTCCACCTCTTCATTCCCCTCCACCTCCCCCTCCCTCCCCCACTTCATTCCCCTCCACCACCCCCTCCCTCCACCTCTTCATTATCATCTATCACCCCCTCCCACACCCTCTTCTTTCTCCTCCGTACCCCCTCCCTCCCCTCTTCATTCTCCTCCACCTCCCCCTCCCTCCCCCTCTTCATTCCCATCCACCTCCCCCACCCTCCTCCTCTTCATTCCCCACCACCATCCCCTCCCTCCCCCTCTTCATTCCCCTCCACCTCCCCCTCCCTCCCCCTCTTCATTACCTTCCACCACTTCCTCCCTCCCCCTCTTCATTCCCCTCCACCACCCCTCCCTCCACCTCTTCATTATCATCCATCACCCCATCCCACACCCTCCTCTTTCTCCTCCATACCCCCTCTCTCCCCCTCTTCATTCCCCTCTACAACCCCCTCCCTCCCCCTCTTTATTCCCCTCCACCACCCCCTCACTCCCCCATCCATTCCTCTCCACCTCCCCTCCCTCCCCCTCTTCATTCCCCTCCACCTCCCTCTCCCTCAGCTCTTCATTCCCCTCCACCTCCCCCTCCCTCCCCCTCTTCATTCCCCTCCACCTGCCCCTCCCTCCCCCTCTTCATTCTCCTCCACCACCCCCACCTCCCCCTCTTCATTCCCCTCCACCAACCCCTCCCTCCCCCTCTTCATTCCCCCCCACCACCCCTCCCTCCCCCTCTTCATTCCCCTCCACCACCCCCTCACTCCCCCTATTCATTCCATTCCAACTCCCCCTCCCTCCATTCCTCTCCACCTCACCTCCCTCCCCCTCTTCATTCCCCTCCACCACCCCCTCCCTCCCCTCTTCATTCCCCTCCACCTCCCCCTCCCTCCCCCTCTTCATTCCCCTCCACCACCCCCTCCCTCCCCCTCTTCTTTCTCCTCCACCAACCCCTCCCTCCCCCTCTTCATTCCCCTCCACCACCCCTCCCTCCCTCTCTTCATTCCCCTCCACCCGCCCCACCCTCCCCCTCTTCATTCTCCTCCATCACCCCCACCTCCCCTTCTTCTTTCTCCTCCACCAACCCCTCCCTCCCCCTCTTCATTCCCCCCCACCACCCCTCCCTCCCCCTCTTCATTCCCCTCCACCACCCCCTCACTCCCCCTATTCATTCCATTCCAACTCCCCCTCCCTCCATTCCTCTCCACCTCCCCTCCCTCCCCCTCTTCATTCCCCTCCACCACCCCCTTCACTCCCCTCTTCATTCCCCACCACCTCCCCCTCCCTCCCCCTCTTCATTCCCCTACACCTGCCCCTCCCTCCCCCTCTTCATTCTCCTCCACCACCCCCTACCTCCCCCTCTTCTTTCTCCTCCACCAACCCCTCCCTCCCCCTCTTCATCCCCCTCCACCTCCCCCTACCTCCCCCTCTTCATTTTCCTCCACCTCCCCCTCCCTCCCCCTCCCCCTCTTCATTCTCCTCCACCTCCCCCTCCCTCCCCCTCTTCATTGCCCTCCACCCCCCTCCCCCCTCTTCATTCCCCTCCACCTCTACCTCCCTGCCCCTCTGCATTCCCTTCCACCACCCCCTCCCGCCCCCTTCATTCCCCTCCACCTCCCCTCTCCCCTCTTCATTCCCCTCCACCACCACCTCCCTCCCCCTCTTATTTCCCCTCCACCTTCCCCTCCCTCCCCCTCTTCATTCCCCCCACATTTTTCTCCCTCCCCCTCTTCATTCCCCTCCCCCTCCCGCCCCCTCTTCATTCCCCTACCCTCTCCCCCACTCCATTCCCCCACTCCCTTCCACTCTCCCCTCCGCCAATCTCGCACTCTCTCCTTCTTCCACACTCCTCCTCCCACTTTCCCCCTCCTTTCTGACCATTGACCTCCCCCACTCTCCTCTCAAACTCCCCTCCCCACTCCCTGCCACACTCCCCCTCCCCATCCCCCACTCCCCTCCCCAACTTCCTTCCACACTACCCTCTCCCTCCCCTCACACTCCCCTCCCCCTAACACTCCCCTCCCCCTCACCATTACACACCCTCCCCTTCCCCTCTCCTATTTCCCCACTCCCCATCCTCCACTCTAATTCCGCATTCCCCACTCACCTCCCCTCTCATTCTGCCATTCCCCTCAACGCACCCCTCCCCCACTCGTCCCCGGTCCCCACTCCCCTTTCCCCTCCCACATCCCACTCCCCTCTCTCACTCCTATCGTCCACTCCAGTCCCCCACTCCTCACTTCGCTCCCCTACACCCCTTGTTCGCATCCTCTCCCCCTCAGACCTGGTCTCCCTCCACACTGCCCTCCCTCTCACATCCCCCACTTCCACTCCCACACTCCCTCTGACACACACCCATCCGCCACTCCCCTCCATCTGCCCTACCCTCAAAACCCTATCCCCCACTACCTTGCTCCACTACCCTCCGCCACTACCCACCCCACTCGGTCAACTCCCCTCCCCCACTCCCTTCTCTCCCGTCCCTCGTCCCCCACTCCCCTTCCCCACTTCTCACACCTCCACCTCCCCTGCCAAACACCCCTCCCAACTCCTCTGCCGACTCACCTTCACCCCCGCCCCTCCCCCGCTCCCATCGCCCATACCCCTGCCCCTCTACCTCCCCCCAACACCCTGCACCAAATCCCCTCCCTCACTACCCTCCCACCCCCACCTCACCCCCACTCCCGTGCCCCTAAGCCCTACCCACTCCCCGCTCTCCTGTCCCCCTCCCCAATCCCCTCCCTCTCCTCCCCACTCCACTCCCTCCCATCTCCCACTTCTCTCCCTCCCCTACCATTACCCCGCTCCACTTCCAAACACCCCTCCCCTACTCCCGTCCTCCTCCACCCCACTCCACTCCCCACTCCCATCCTCCACTACCGCCCCCCCACTCCCCTCCCCCTTCCCTCCCACTCTGCCCTCCCCAACTCTCCCCACACTCCCCTCCCCCACTCCCGTCCCGCACTCACCCTAACCCTAACCCACTCTCGTTCCCCTACATCCTCATTCCACCTCTACCTCCCCCACATCCCTGCCCCTCCGCCACATGCCTCCCCACCCCCTCCCCTCCACTCCCCTCACACTCCCAACTGCAAATCCCCTCCTCCATTCCCCTAACTACCATCTCCCCACTCCACTCCCCTCACTCCCCAACCCCTCCTCTCACTCCTGTCCCCAAACCCCTCCCCCCACTCCCTTCGCCCACCCTTCCCCCACTTCTCCCCCACTCCTCCCACACTTCCCTCCTCCAACCCTCCCCCACTACCCCCGCACTCCTCCCCCACTCCTCCCACTCACAACTCCAAATCCCCTCACCCACTCTGCTAACTCCGCGCTGCACTCCCCTAACGTCCCTCTGCCCACTCTATTCCCCCTCTTCCCTCCCTCCCCAACCCCTCCCCTCACTCCTGTCCCCAGTCCCCTCCCCCCACTCCCCTCCCCCACTCCGCCCCCACTCCTCTCCCCCACTCCTCCCTACTCCCCTCCCCCACTCCCCTTCCTCAAACCGCTCCCCCAGCCTCTCCCCTCCTCCAAGAGCTCCCCTCCCCCACTCCTCTCCCCCACTCACCTACCCCACTCCCCACTCCCCTCCCATTTCCCTCCCCACTCTCACTTCCCCCACGCCCCTCCTCCACTGCCCTCGTACATTCCCCTCCTCAGTCCACTGCCCTCCGCACTCACCCTCTCCAACACCTCTCCCCCACTCTCTTCCCCCTCCTTAACCCAATTTACTATCCCACCCACTCCATTCACTCACTCCCTTCCCCGTCCCCTCCCCATTCCTCTCCCCTTCCACTCCCCACCCCTCCTCTCCCCACTTCTCTCCCCCACTCCTCTTCACCACTCCTCTCCCCCACTCCTCTCCCCATCCTCTCCCCACCCCTCCACTCGCCCACTCCCCTCCCCCATTTCCCTCCCCACTCATCTTCCCACTCATCTCCCATCCCTCAATCCCCTCCACCACTTTCCTCCTCCACACCCGCTGCCCCCATTGCCCTCCCCTCCGCGACTCCCTTCACCTCTGACATCTCCCTCCCCTCACAGCCCCCTACTCCACTCCGCCTCCTCTCCCACATCTCCCACCGCCCTTCCCTCCCCCACCCCTTCCCAACTCCCCTCCTTTCCCCTACCCCACCTCACACACTCACTCCAATTTTCCCACTCGCCTTCCCCCATTCCCCTTTCCTAGTCCCTCCCTAACTCCCACTTCTCTCACCCAGTGCCGTCTCCCATTCCCCTCCCCCACTCCCTCACCTCACCCACTCCTCTCCCGCACACCCCTCCAGCAGAACCCTCCCCACCGCAATCCACTCCCAATCCCCTCCCCCACCCCCCGAACTCCCCTCCTCTTCCCCACTCCATTCCCCCACTCCCTTCCCTCTCCGACCCCTCCCTCACTCCTCTCCCCACTCCCCTCCCTCACTCCCCTCCCTCCACAACCCTTACCCCCCAACCCCTCCCTCACGCCCCTCCCCAACTCCCCTCCCCAACACACCTCTCCCACTCCCCTCCCCCACTCTTCTGCCAATCTTACCACTCCTCCCCGACTAGCCACACTACCTACCCCAACCCCTCCCACACTCCCCTCCTCACCCTCCTCTCCTGCCCAACACCCCAACCCCTCCCCCACTCCCCTCCCCCGCTCCCCTCCCCAATCCCGTCCCCTAACCCCCAACTCTGCGCTCCCCCACTCCTCTCCATCTCTCCCATCTTTGCTCTCTCACTCCCCTCCTAATATCCTTGCCACATCTCCATCCCCCACCCCCCTGCCACATCCCCTACTCCCTCACTCACATCCTCCACGCCACTCCCCACCACCCTCTCCCAATTCCACTCACCCTCCCCCAATCCCACTCCCCTCCCTCCAATCCCACTCACCTTCCCCCAATCCCACGCACCCTCCCCCAATACCACTCGCACTCCCCCAAGACCACTCACCCTCTCCCACTCCACTCCCCCACTCCCATCCCCCTCTTCCCTCCCTCACCCCCTTCAACACCTATCTCACCACTTCCCTCCCTTCCCCACGCCCCTCATGACTCCCCTCCCCTTTCCACTTCCCCAATTCACACATTCACTCCCCTCATCCTCCTCACTCACCTCCACCTCCCCTCTCCCATTGCCCTCTCCACTCCCCTCCCCACTCCCCTCCCCCATTCCCTTCCCCCACCCCCAGTCCCTTTCCCCTCTCCTCCCCAATACCCCATCACCTACCCCCTCCCCTCTCCTCCCCAACAACCTCCCACTTACCCCTCCACTCTCCTCCCCAACACCCCCTCCCCCTCAACTCCCCTCCCCCAATCCCCTCTCCACTCCCCTCCCCCTCCCCCACTACCCTCCCCATTCCCTTCCCCTCCCCCTCCCCCACCCCCACCACAACGCCCTTCCCCCTCAACATGCCCACTCTATTCCCCCACTCCCTTCCCTCTCCCCTTCCCCCTTCCCCCTCCCCAATCCCCTACACAACACCCACCCCCTACTTCTCATCGGCTTCCGCCACTCCCCTCCACCACTCCCATCTTTCACTGCCCTCCCCCACTACCCTACACCTCCCCCACTACCCTCCTCGAGTCCCCTTCCCCACTGCCCTGTCCACTCGCCTCCTTTCCCCACTCCACTCCCCTCTCCCCTCCCGCACCACACGCTGCACACTCACCTGCATCTCCCACTTCCCTCCCCCTCCCCACTCCCCTACTCCCCCTCCCCTGCCACTCTCCCCTCCCCTGCCCTTCCCGTCCCACATCCCCCTCCCCACTCCATTCCCAAACTACCCTTCCCCCTCCACCTCCCCCACTCCAAGCCCCCATTCCCCACCCATCCCCCACTCCACCACTTTCCTCGCTCGCTCCCATCCACCACTACACTCCCCACTCCTCTTTAACCTCCCCTACACCCCTTCACTTACCACACTCTCCCCCTCACATACCCTCTCTCTCCGCCTCACATCCCCTCTCCCTCCCCACAACCCTCCCTCTGCCCCACTCACTCTCCCCCACTCCCCTAACTCCCCTCCCTGTTCCCTGCACTCCATCCCACTGCCCTCCTTTATTCCCTTCCTGCTCCCCCTCTATCACTCCCATCCCCCTCCCCGCCCTTCCCCCTCCCTCCCCACTCTATTCCCCCACTCCCTTCCATCTCCCCTTCCGCCTTACCCCCTCCCCAGTCCCTTCCACAACACCCACCCCCTACTTCTCATCGGCCTCCCCCACTCCTCTCCGCCATTCCCATCTTTCACTACCCTCCCCCAGTACCCTTACCCACTACCCTCCCCCACTACCCCACACCTCCCCCACTACCCTCCGCGAGTCCCCTTCTCCACTGCCCTGTCCACTCCCCTCCTTTCCTCACTCCACTCCCCTCCCTCCCCCTCCCCACCACACTCTGCACACTCACTCCCGTCTCCCATTCCCTACCCCTCCCCACTCCCCCTCTCCCCTACTCCCCTTCCCCTGCATCACTCCCCTTAACTTCTCACATCCCCCTCTTCCACTCACATCCTCACTCCACTCCCCCACTCCAAGACCCCATTCTGCACTCCCTCCCCCACTCCACTACTCTCCTGCCTCACTCCCATCCGCCACTCCACTCCTCACTCCTCTCTCCCCTCCCGTACACCCTTTCACTCACCACCCTCTCCCCCTCACATCCCCTCTCCCTCCCCACAACCCTCCCCCTGCCCCACTCACCCTCCCCCAGTCCCCTAACTTTGCACCCCCACTCTCCAACTCCCCTCCCTGTTCCCTGCACCCCACCCCACTTCCCTCCCTTATTCCCTTCCTGCTCCCCCTCTACCACTCCCATCCCCCTCCCTGCCCTTCCCCCTCCCCTTCCCCACTCTATTCCCCCACTCCCTTCCCTCTCCCCTTCTCCCCCTCCCCAATCCCCTCCACCACTCACCTACCCTACTCCTCATTGGCTAACCCCATTTCCTTCCGCCACTCACCTCCCCCACTACCATCCACCTACCCCGTTACCCTCCACGAGTCCCCTTCCCCACATCCCTTCTCCACTGCCCTACCAACTCCCCTCCCTTCCCCACACCCCTCTTCCGTCCTCTAACCAACACTGCAAACTCACTCCCATTTCCCACTCCACTCTCACTGCCACCTTGCACATTCCTCTCCCTGCTCCCCTCACCCTCCCCTGCCCAGTCCCCTCCCCTACTCCCCTCCCCAACCCCCTGCACTCCCCTCCCACACTCCCCACTCTCCTCCCTCACTCGCATCCTCCACTCTAGTTCCTACTCCTCTCTCCCGTCCCCTTTACCGCCCACTCACCACCCTCTCCCCTCACACTCCCTCTCACTCCCCACTACCCTCCCCCAATCCCACTCACCCTCCCCCACTCTCCCTCCCCCGTGCCCCTTCTGCTCTGCCCTCCCCCTCCCTCACGCCCCATCCCCAATCCCTTCCCCCACACCTTTCCCCCAGTCCCATCAACCCTTCCCTCCCCTTCCCCCTCACGCAACACCCCCTCCTACGCTCCCCAGCACCTCCCCACTCCTCTTCTGCCTCCCTTCCCCTACCCCCAACCTCCACTACCCTCCCCACTCCCCTCCCCACTCCCCTCCCCCACTGCCCACCCCCATTCCGCTCCCCGCACCCCTCCCTCCTCCCCTCCCGTCTCCCACTCCCCTTACCCTCCCCCACTCCCCTCCCACACTTCTGTCCCCTATTACCCTCACCCACACCGCTCCCCCTCCCCCTCCTTCATTCCGCTTCACCACTCCCCCACTCTCCTCCCTCACTCCCATCCTCCACTCCACTCCCAACTCCACTCTACCCTACCGTACACTTCCCACTCACCTCCTTCTCCCCCTCACACTCCTTCTCCTTCCCCACTCCCATCCCCGAATCCCACTGCCCCTCCCCCACTCACATCACCCTCCCCTCCCTCACTCCCCGCTCCACTACCGCACTCCCCTCCCCCACTCCACTTCTCAACTCTCATCCCTCACTTCCATCCTTCACTCCCCTCCCCACTCCCCTCATCCACACCCCTCACCTACTCCACTCACCCCTCCCCCACTCCTCACTCTCCACTCCCCTCCCCACTTGCCTATCTGCCTCGCCCACTCCATTTCCCCCACTCCCCTCCACAACTCCCCCTCCCTCACTCCCCTCCCCCATTGCCCTCCCCACCACCCTCCCCCACTCCTCTCCCACAATCCGCTCATCCCTACCCCACTCCTCACTCCGCATTACCCTCCTCAACACCGCACCCCTCACTCTCCTCCCTCACTACCCTCCCTAACTCCTCACCCCCTCTCCCTCCCCACTCCCTTCCCGCACTCCACACTCCCCTCCCCCACTCCCCACTCCTCACTCCCCTGTCCTCACTCTCCATTCCCCTCACCTCCCCCTCCACTCACCCACTCCCCTCTACCCTCCCCCACTATCCTCCCCACTACCCTCCCTTACTCCTCTCCCCCACTCCCCCCCGCACTCCCCCTCCCCGACAAGGCCCTGCCCCTCTATCACTCCACTCCTACACACCCCACCACCTCCCCACTCCCCCACTCACCCACTCCTCACTCCCCCACTCACCTCTCTCCCACTCTCCACTCCTCACTCTCCACTCCACTCCCCACTCCTCACTCCCCTCCCCCACTCCCCTCACCGGCTTACCACTCCCCTCCCCAACTACCCAATCCCCAATCCCCTCCCGCACTGCTCACTCCCCTCCCCCACTCCTCACTCCCCTCCCACAAACCCCACTCCCCTCACCCACTCCCCACTCCCCTCCCCCACTCCCAACTCCCCTCCCCCACACCCCACTCCTCACTCCCCTCTCCACTCCCCCACTCCCTACTACCCACTTCTCACTCCACTCCCCCACTCCCCACTTCTCACTCCCCACTTCTCACTCCCCACTCAACTCCCCACTCCCAACTCCCCACTCCCCACTCCCCACTCCTCACTCCCCAATCCACTCACTACTCCTCACTCCCCACACCATTCCCCACTCCCCCACTGCCCACTACTCACTCCCCACTCTACTCCTCACTCTCCACTCCCCTCACACACTCCCCTCTCAACCATCCCTTCCCCAACCCCACTCCCCACTCCTCACTCCACTCCCCACTCCATCACTCCCCACTCCTCTCTCCCCACATCACGCCCCACTACCCCACTGCCCACTCCTCACTCCCAACTCCACTTCCAACTCCACACTCCCCTCCCTACTCCTCATTCATGTCACCCACTCACCAGTCCCCTCCCCCACACCCCACCCCCCACACCCACTCCCCACTCCACATTCCCTCCCCGACTCCTCACTCCCCTCCCCCACTCCACACTCCCATCTCACAACCCCACTCCCCTACCCCACTCCCCACTCCCATCACCCACCCCCACCCCCACACCCCGCAACGCTCCTCCACACCCCTCTCCTCACTCCCCACTCCACTCCCCCACACCCCACTCCCCACCCCCAGTCCTCACTCCACTCCCCCATTCTCCACTACCCACTTCCCTCCCCCACTCTCCACTCCAGACTCAATTTCCCCCACTCCCCACTCCCCTATCCCACTCTAAACTCCCGTCCACCACTCCCCTCTCCCACTCTCCACTCCTCTCCCCCACCCCCCTCCCCCACTTCCCACCCCCACTCCTCATTGCCCTCCTTACCTCTCCCCACAACCACACCCACACACAATCCTTTCCCCACTCTCAGTCCTGCGCTCCCAACTCACCTCCCCACTCCCCACCCCCACTCCCCATCCTCACTCCCTTCCCAAGTCACATTCCCACTCTCCCACCCCCACTCCTCCTCCTCACTCCCCTCCCGCACTCTCCATGCCCCTCCCCCACTCCCCCTCCTCACTCCCCACTCCATTCCCCCACTCCCTTCCCCCACTCCCTTCCCCCACTCCCTTCCCCCACTCCACTCCCCCACTCCCCTCCCCAACTCCCCACTCACCTCCTCCAATCCCCACTCCTCACTCCCCACTCACATACAAGACACTCCAACTCGCCTCCCCAACTCCCAATTCCCCCACCCCTCTCACTCCCCACTCCCCACTCCCCTCCTCTACTCCCCTCCTCCACTCTTCCACTCCCAACTGACCTCCCACATGTCCCACACCCCTCCCCCAAAGCCCTCCCACTCCCCCTCTCTCCTCCCACTCCACAACTCTCCCCTCCCCTCCCCACTCCACAACTCTCCCCTCCCCTCCCCCACACGCCTCCTCTCCCCTCCCCTCTCCCACTCGCCTCCTCTCCCCTCCCCTCCCACACTTGCCTCCTCTCTCCTCCCCCACTACGCCTCCTCTCCCCTCCCCTCCCCCACACGCCTCCTCTCCCCTCCCCTCTCCCACTCGCCTCCTCTCCCCTCGCCTCCCACACTTGCCTCCTCTCTCCTCCCCCACTACGCCTCCTCTCCACTCCCCTCCCCCACACTTGCCTCCTCTCCCCTCCCCTCCCCCATACGCCTCCTCTCCCCTCCCCTCTCCCACTCGCCTCCTCTCCCCTCCCCTCCCACACTTGCCTCCTCTCTCCTCCCCCACTACGCCTCCTCTCCCCTCCCCTCCCACACTTGCCTCCTCTCTCCTCCCCCACTACGCTTCCGCTCCACTCTTCTCCCCCACTCCCCACTCCCGACTCAATTCCACCACTTCCCACTCTCCACTCTCGTCCCCCAATCTCCACTCCCGTACACCCCTCCCCCACTCCTTTCATCACTCCACTTTTCACTCCCCTATCCCTCACCCCTCCTCCACTCACCTCCACCTCTCCCCTCCACTCCCCTCCCCATACCCACTCCACTTCCATTTCCCCTATTCCTCACCCCTCACACACTCCCCTCCCCTCTCACCTCCACTCCCCTCTCCACTCCTCTTCCCACTTCGCTCCCCCACTCCCCTCCCCACTCCCCTCCTCTCCCATCCCCCACTCCCCTCCCCCACTGCCCTCCCCCACTCTCCACTCCTCACTCCAACTCCCCTTCGCCACAAGTCTGGATTGAATTGGCTATTTCCTGGTGTGTGAGTGGGACTCAGTACCACTCCAGCTGTTATTAAGTACTTTAGATAGGTCAGTTTTTGTCCAGTGTGTGCAGGAGGGTTTTCTGACACAGTATGTAGACAGGCCAACCAGGGGCGATGCCACATTGGATTTGGTACCGGGAAATGAACCCGGCCAGGTGTGAGATTTAGATGTAGGTGAGCACTTTGGTAATAGTGATCACAATTCGGTTAGGTTTACGTTAGCGATGGGCAGGGACAGGTATATACCGCAGGGCAAAGATTATAGCGGGGGGAAAGGAAATTATGATGCGATTAGGCAGGATTTAGGATGCGTAGGATGGGGAAGGAAACTGCAGGGGTTGGGAACAATCGAAATGTGGAGCTTATTCAAGGAGCAGCTACTGTGTGTCCTTGATAAGTATGTACCTGTCAGGCAGGCAGGAAGTTGTCGAGCGAGGGAGCCGTGGTTTACTTAAGAAGTTGAAGCGCTTATCAAGAGGAAGAAGAAGGCTGATGTTAGGATGAGAGGTGAAGGCTCAGTTAGGGCGCTTGAGAGTTACAAGCTAGCCAGGAAGGATCTAAAGGGAGAGCTAAGAAGAGCAAGGAGAGGACACGAGAAGTCATTGGCGGATAGGATCAGGGAAAACCCTAAGGCTTTCTATAGGTATATCAGGAATAAAAGAATGACTAGAGTTAGATTAGGGCCAATCAAGGATAGTAGTGGGAAGTTGTGTGTGGAATCAGAGGAGATAGGGGAAGTGTTAAATGAATATTTTGCGTCAGTATTTACAGTGGAGAATGAAAATTTTGTTGAGGAGAATACTGAGATATAGATAAGTCCCCTGGGCCAGATGGGATTTATCCTAGGATTCTCAGGGAAGCTCGGGAGGAGATTGCAGAGCCTTTGTCCTTGATCTTTATGTCGTCATTGTCGACAGGAATAGTGCCGGAAGACTGGAGGATAGCAAATGTTGTCCCCTTGTTCAAGAAGGGGAGGAGAGACAGCCCTGGTAATTATAGACCTGTGAGCCTTACTTCGGTTGTGGGTAAAATGTTGGAAAAGGTTATAAGAGACAGGATTTATAATCATCTTGAAAAGAATAAGTACATTAGAGATAGTCAGCACGGTTTTGTGAAGGGTAGGTCGTGCCTCAGAAACCTTATTGAGTTTTTCGAGAAGGTGACCAAACAGGTGGATGAGGGTAAAGCCGTGGATGTGGTGTATATGGATTTCAGTAAGGCGTTTGATAAGGTTCCCCACGGTAGGCGATTGCAGAAGATACGGAGGTATGGGGTTGAAGGTGATTTAGAGATTTGGATCAGAAATTGGCTAGCTGAAAGAAGACAGAGGGTGGTGGTTGATGGCAAATGTTCATCCTGGAGTTTAGTTACTAGTGGTGTACCGCAAGGATCTGTTTTGGGGCCACTGTTGTTTGTCATTTTTATAAATGACCTGGAAGAGGGTGTAGAAGGGTGGGTTAGTAAATTTGCAGATGACACTAAGGTCTGTGGAGTTGTGGATAGTGCCGAAGGATGTTGCAGGGTACAGAGGGACATAGATAGGCTGCAGAGCTGGGCTGAGAGATGGCAAATGGAGTTTAATGCGGAAAAGTGCGAGGTGATTCACTTTGGAAGGAGTAACAGGAATGCAGAGTACTGGGCTAATGGGAAGATTCTTGGTAGTGTAGATGAACAGAGAGATCTTGGTGTCCATGTGCATAAATTCCTGAAGGTTGCTCCCCAAGTTAATAGGGCTGTTAAGAAGGCATATGGTGTGTTAGCTTTTATTAGTAGGGGGATCGAGTTTCGGAGCCACGAGGTCATGCTGCAGCTGTACAAAACTCTGGTGAGACCGCACCTGGAGTATTGCGTGCAGTTCTGGTCACCGCATTATAGGAAGGATGTGGAAGCTTTGGAAAGGGTGCAGAGGAGATTTACTAGGATGTTGCCTGGTATGGAGGGAAGGTCTTACGAGGAAAGGCTGAGGGACTTGAGATTGTTTTCGTTAGAGAGGAGGAGAGGTGACTTAATAGAGACACATAAGATAATCAGAGGGTTAGATAGGGTAGATAGTGAGAGTCATTTTCCTCGGATGGTGATGGCAAACACGAGGGGACATAGCTTTAAGTTGAGGGGTGATAGATATAGGACAGATGGAGAGGTAGTTTCTTTACTCAGAGAGTAGTAAGGGCGTGGAAAGCCCTGCCTGCAGCAGTAGTAGATACGCCAACGTTTAGGGCATTTAAGTGGTCATTGGATAGACACATGGATGAAAATGGAATAGTGTAGGTCAGATGGTTTCACAGGTCGGCGCAACATCGAGGGCCGAAGGGCCTGTACTGCGCTGTAATGTTCTAATTCTAAATTCGATTAGTGGTCTGGGTAGAATTGGCTCTTTCCTGGTGGGTGAGTGGGGTTCAGTACCACTCCAGCCGGTATTAATAGAGGCCTGTATTGAATTGGCTCTTTCCTGGTGGGTGAGTGGGGCGGCTCAGTACCACTCCAGCTGGTATTGATTGATATTTGGAATGAACTGTCCCTTTCCTGGTGTGTGAGTGGGACACAGTGCCAGAACACCCGGTGTTAATAGAGTCCTGGAATGAACTGTGTCTTCTCTGCTGTGTGAGTGGGATTCTGTCCCACTCCAAATGTTACTAATAGAGGCCTGCATTGAATTGTCTCTTTCCTGGTGTGTGATTGGGGCTCAGAACCACTCCAGCTGGTATGAAAAGAGGACTGGATTGAATTGGCTCTTTTTGGTTTGTGAGTGGGACTCAGTACCACTCCAGCTGGTATTAAAAGAGGTCTGGATTGAATTGGCTCTTTTTGGTGTGTGAGTGGGACTCAGTACCACTCCAGCTGGTATTAAAAGAGGTCTGGATTGAATTGGCTCTTTTTGGTGTGTGAGTGGGACTCAGTACCACTCCAGCTGGTATTAATAGCGGCCTGGATTGAATTGGTTGCTGCTGGTTCCTGAGGGGGGCTCAGTACCATCCTGTTGGTATTAATAGAGGTCTGGATGGAATTGTCTCTTTCCTGGTGTGTCCGTGAGAATCAGTACCATTCCAGCTGGTATTAATAGAGGCCTGGAATGAATTGGCTCCTTCTGTTGTGTGAGTGGTACTCAGTACCATTCCAGCTGATATTTATAGATGTTTGGAATGAACTGTCCCTTTCCTGGTGTGTGAGTGGGACACAGTGCCAGATCACCCGGTGTTAATAGAGTCCTGGAATGAACTGTCTCATCTCAGCTGTGTGAGTGGGACTCAGTCCCACTCCAAATGTTATTAATAGAGGCCTGCATTGAATTGGCTCTTTCTGGTGTGTGAGTGGGACTCAGTACCACTCCAGCTGGTATTAATAGAGGCCTGGATTGAATTGGCTCTTTCCTGGTTTGTGAGTGGGACTCAGTACCACTCCAGCTGGTATTAAAAGAGGTTTGGATTGAATTGCCTCTTTCTGGTGTGTGAGTGGGACTCAGTACCACTCCAGCTGGTATTAATAGAGGCCTGGATTGAATTGGCTCTTTCCTGGTTTGTGAGTGGGACTCAGTACCACTCCAGCTGGTATTAATAGAGGCCCAGATTGAATTGGCTCTTTCCTGGTTTGTGAGTGGGTCTCAGTACCATTCCAGCTGGTATTAATAGAGGCCCAGATTGAATTGCCTCTTTCTGGTGTGTGAGTGGGACTCAGTACCACTCCAGCTGGTATTAATAGAGGCCCAGATTGAATTGCCTCTTTCTGGTGTGTGAGTGGGTCTCAGTACCACTCCAAATGGTATTAATAGAGGCCTGGAATGAACTGCCCTTTCCTGGTTTGTGAGTGGGACTCAGTACCCCTCCAGCTAGTATTAATAGAGGCCTGGATTGTATTGGCTCTTTCTGGTGTCTGCGTGGGGCTCAGAACCATTCCTGCTGGTATTAATTGAGGTCTGGATTGAATTGGCGCTTTCCTGGTGTGTGAGTGGGAGTTAATTCCATTCCAGCTGGTATTATTCGAGGCCTAGATTGAATTGGCCGTTTCCTGGTGTGTGACTGGGGCTCAGAACCACTCCAGCTGGTATTAATAGAAGCCTGGAATGAACTGTCCCTTTCCTGCTGTGTGAATGGGACTCAGTCGCACTGCAGCTTGTATTATTGAGGTCTGGATTGAATTGGCACTTTCCTGGTGTGTGAGTGGGGCTCAGAACCACTCCAGCTGGGATTAAAAGAGGTCTGGACTGAATTCGCTCTTTCCGGGTGTGTGAATGGGGTTCAGTATCAGTCCAGCTGCTTTTCTTAGGGTTCTGGATTGAATTTGCTCTTTCCTGGTGTGTGAGGGGGCTCAGTACCATTCCAGCTGGTATTAACAGAGGCCTGGATTGAATTGGCTCTTTCTGGTGTGATTACGTGGGGCTCAGGACCACTCCAACTGGTTAAATAGAGGCCTGGAATGAACTGTCCCTTTCCTGCTGTGTGTGTGGGACTCAGTCGCACTCCAGCTGGTATGAATAGAGGTCTGGATTGAATTGGCTGTTTCCTGGTGTGTGAGTGTGACTAAGGGGAAGAGCAGGCAGGGAGCAGATGATGAATATAAAGGGACTGGTGGTCTGAGGTGCATTTGTTTTAATGCAAGAAGTGTAGTCGGTAAGGCAGATAAACTTAGGGCTTTGATTAGTACCCGGGAGTATGATGTTATTGCTATTACTGAGACTTGGTTGAGGGAAGGCCATGATTGGCAACTAAATATCTCAGGATATCGATGCTTCAGGCGGGATAGAGAGGGAGGTAAAAGGGGTGGAGGAGTTCCATTACTGGTCAAAGAGGATATCACAGCTGTGCTGAAGGAGGGCACTATGGAGGACTCGAGCAGTGAGGCAACATGGACAGAACTCAGAAATAGGAAGGGTGCGGTAACAATGTTGGGGCTGTACTACAGGCCTCCCAACACCGAGCGTGAGATAGAGGTACAAATATGTAAACAGATTATGGAAAGATGTAGGAGCAACAGGGTGGTGGTGATAGGAGATTTTAATTTTCCCAACATTGACTGGGATTCGCTTAGTGTTAGAGGTCCAGATGGAGCAGAATTTGTAAGGAGCATCCAGGAGGGTTTTCTAGAGCAGTATGTAAATAGTCCAACTCGGGAAGGGGCCATACTGGACCTGGTGTTGGGGAATGAGCCCGGACAGGTTGTTGAAGTTTCAGTAGGGGACTACTTTGGGAATAGTGATCACAATTCCGTAAGCTTTAAAATACTCATGGACAAAGACGAGAGTGGTCCTAAAGGAAGAGTGCTAAATTGGGGGAAGGCCAACTATACCAAAATTCGGCAGGAGCTGGGAAATGTAGATTGGGAGCAGCTGTTTGAAGGTAAATCCACATGTGATATGTGGGAGGCTTTTAAAGAGAGGTTGATTAGCGTGCAGGAGAGACATGTTCCTGTGAAAATGAGGGATAGAAATGGCAAGATTAGGGAACCATGGATGACAGGTGAAATTGTGAGACTAGCTAAGAGGAAAAAGGAAGCATACATAAGGTGTAGGCGGCTGATGAAAGACGAAGCTTTGAAAGAATATCGGGAATGTAGGTCCAATCTGAAATGAGGAATTAAGAGGGCTAAAAGGGGTCATGAAATATCTTTAGCAAACAGGGTTAAGGAAAATCCCAAAGCATTTTATTCATATATAAGGAGAAAGAGGGTAACTAGAGAAAGGATTGGCCCACTAAAGGACAAAGGAGGAATGTTATGCTTGGACTCAGAGAAAATGGGTGAGATTCTAAACGAGTACTTTGCATCGGTATTCACCGAGGAGAGGGACATGACGGATGTTGAGGTTAGGAACAGATGTTTGATTACTCTCGGTCAAGTCGGCATAAGGAGGGAGAAAGTGTTGGGTATTCTAAAAGGCATTAAGGTGGACAAGTCCCCAGGTCCGGAGGGATCTATCCCAGGTTTCTGTGGGAAGCGAGAGAGGAAATAGCTGGGGCCTTAACAGATATCTTTGCAGCATCCTTAAACACGGGTGAGGTCCCGGAGGACTGGAGAATTGCTAATGTTGTCCCCTTGTTTAAGAAGGGTAGCAGGGATAATCCAGGTAATTATAGACCGGTGAGCCTGACGTCAGTGGTAGGGAAGCTGCTGGAGAAGATACTGAGGGATAGGATCTATTCCCATTTGGAAGAAAATGGGCTTATCACTGATAGGCAACATGGTTTTGTGCAGGGAAGGTCATGTCTTACCAACTTAATAGAATTATTTGAGTAAGTGACAAAGTTGATTGATGAGGGAAGGGCTGTAGATGTCATATACATGGACTTCAGTAAGGCGTTTGATAAGGTTCCCCATGGCAGGCTGATGAAGAAAGTGAAGGCGCTTGGGGTCCAAGGTGTACTAGCTAGATGGATAAAGAACTGGCTGGGCAACAGGAGACAGAGAGTAGCAGTAGAAGGGAGTTTCTCAAAATGGAGACGTGTGACCAGTGGTGTTCCACAGGGATCCGTGCTGGGACCACTGTTGTTTGTGATATACATTAATGATTTGGAGGAAAGTATAGGTGGTCTGATTAGCAAGTTTGCAGACGACACTAAGATTGGTGAAGTAGCAGATAGTGAAGGGGACTGTCAGAGAATACAGCAGAATATAGATAGATTGGAGAGTTGGGCAGAGAAATGGCAGATGGAGTTCAATCAGGGCAAATGCGAGGTGATGCATTTTGGAAGATCCAATTCAAGAGTGAACTATACAGTAAATGGAAAAGCCCTGGGGAAAATTGATGTCCAGAGAGATTTGGGTGTTCAGGTCCATTGTTCCCTGAAGGTGGCAACGCAGGTAAATAGAGTGGTCAAGAAGGCATACGGCATGCTTTCCTTCATCGGACGGGGTATTGAGTACAAGAGTTGGCAGGTCATGTTACAGTTGTATAGGACTTTGGTTCGGCCACATTTGGAATACTGCGTACAGTTCTGGTCGCCACATTATCAAAAGGATGTGGATGCTTTGGAGAGGGTGCAGAGGAGGTTCACCAGGATGTTGCCTGGTATGGAGGGCGCTAGCTATGAAGAGAGGTTGAGTAGATTAGGATTATTTTCATTAGAAAGACGGAGGTTGAGGGGGGACCTGATTGAAGTGTACAAAATCATGAGAGGTATAGACAGGGTGGATAGCAAGAGGCTTTTTCCCAGAGTGGGGGATTCAATTACTAGAGGACACGAGTTCAAAGTGAAAGGGGAAAAGTTTAGGGGGGATATGCGTGGAAAGTTCTTTACGCAGAGGGTGGTGGGCACCTGGAACGCATTGCCAGCGGAGGTGGTAGATGCGGGCACGATGGAGTCTTTTAAGATGTATCTAGACAGATACATGAATGGGCAGGAAGAAAAGAGATACAGACCCTTAGAAAATAGGCGACATGTGTAGAGAGAGGATCTGGATCGGCGCAGGCTTGGAGGGCCGAAGGGCCTGTTCCTGTGCTGTAATTATCTTTGTTCTTTGTTCTTTGTTCTTTGAGTACCACTCCAGCTGCTATTAATGGAGGTCTGGATCGAATTGGCACTTTCCTGCTGTGTGAGTGGGGATCAGTATCACTCCAGCTGCTATTAATGGAGGTCTGGATCGAATTGGCACTTTCCTGATGTGAGTGGGGATCAGTTCAACTCCAGCTTGTATTAATAGAGGCCTGGAATGAACTGTCACTTTCCTGCTGTGTGAGTGGGACTCAGTCGCACTCCAGCTGGTATTACAGAGGTCTGAATTGAATTGGCTCTTTCCTGCTGTGTGAGTGGGACTCAGTCGCACTCCAGCTGGTATTACAGAGGTCTGGATTGAATTGGCTCTTTCCTGGTGTGTGAGTGGGGTTCAGTACAACTCCAGCTGGTATGAATAAAGGTCTGGATTGAATTCTCTCTTTCCTGGTGTGTGAGTGGGGCTCAGTACCACTCCAGCTGGTATTAAGAGGTCTGGATTGAATGGGCCTCTTTCCTGGTGTCTGAGTGATCCTCAGTCGCACTCCAGCAGGTATTAATAGAGGCCTGGAATGAACTGACACCTTCATGGCGTGTGAGAGGGACTCAGACGCACACCAGCTGGTATTATAGAGGTCAGGATTGAATTGGCTCTTTCTGGAGTGTGAGATGGAGTTAATTCCACTCCAGCTGGTATGAATAGAGGCCTGAATTGAATTGGCTCTTTCCTGGTTTGTGAGTGGGACTCAGTACCACTCCAGCTGGTATTAATAGAGGCCTGAATTGAATTGGCTCTTTCCTGGGGTGTGAGTGGGACTCAGTACCACTCCAGCTGGTATTAATAGAGGCCTGAATTGATTTGGCTCTTTCCTGGGGTGTGAGTGGGACTCAGTACCACTCCAGCTGGTATTAATAGAGGCCTGAATTGATTTGGCTCTTTCCTGGGGTGTGAGTGGGACTCAGTACCACTCCAGCTGGTATGAATAGAGGCCTGAATTGAATGGGCTCTTTCCTGGTTTGTGAGTGGGACTCAGTACCACTCCAGCTGGTATTAATAGAGGCCTGAATTGAATTGGCTCTTTCCTGGGGTGTGAGTGGGACTCAGTACCACTCCAGCTGGTATTAATAGAGGCCTGAATTGATTTGGCTCTTTCCTGGGGTGTGAGTGGGACTCAGTACCACTCCAGCTGGTATGAATAGAGGCCTGAATTGAATGGGCTCTTTCCTGGTTTGTGAGTGGGACTCAGTACCACTCCAGCTGGTATTAATAGAGGCCTGAATTGAATTGGCTCTTTCCTGGGGTGTGAGTGGGACTCAGTACCACTCCAGCTGGTATTAATAGAGGCCTGAATTGATTTGGCTCTTTCCTGGGGTGTGAGTGGGACTCAGTACCACTCCAGCTGGTATTAATAGAGGCCTGCAATGAACTGACCCCTTCATGGCGTGTGAGTGGGACTTAGACGCACACCAGCTGGTATTATAGAGGTCAGGATTGAATTGGCTGTTTCTGGTGTGTGTGATGGAGTTAATTCCACTCCAGCTGGTATTAATAGAGGCCTGGAATGAACTGCCCTTTCCTGGTTTGTGAGTGGGACTCAGTACCCCTCCAGCTGGTATTAATAGAGGCCTGGATTGAATTGGCTATTTCCTGGTGTGTGAGTGGGAGTTAATTCCACTCCAGCTGGTATTCATAGAGGCCTGGATTGAGCTGGCTGTTTCCTGGTGTGTGAGTGGGGCTCGGAACCACTCCAGCTGGTATTCATAGGGTTGGGACTGAATTGGCTGTTTCCTGGTGTGTGAGTGGGACTCAGTACCACTCCAGCTGGTATTCATAGGGTTGGGACTGAATTGGCTGTTTCCTGGTGTGTGAGTGAGACTCAGTACCACTCCAGCTGGTATTCATAGAGGCCTGGATTGAGCTGGCTGTTTCCTGGTGTGTGAGTGGGGCTCGGAACCACTCCAGCTGGTATTCATAGGGTTGGGACTGAATTGGCTGTTTCCTGGTGTGTGAGTGGGACTCAGTACCACTCCAGCTGGTATTCATAGGGTTGGGACTGAATTGGCTCTTTCCTGGTGTGTGAGTGGGACTCAGTACCACTCCAGCTGGTATTCATAGGGTTGGGACTGAATTGGCTCTTTCCTTGTGTCTGAGCGGGGCTCAGTACCACTCCAGCTGGTATTAATAGAGACATGGATTGAATTGGCTCTTTTTTGGTGAGTGATTGGGGATTAGTGCCACTCCAGCTGGTATGAATAGAGGTCTGGATTGAATTGGCTCTTAACTGGTGTGTGAGTGGGACTCAGTTCCACTCCAGCTGGTATTAATAGAGGTCTGGATTGAATTCTCTCTTCCCTGGTGTGTGAGTGGGGCTCAGTACCACTCCAGCTGGTATGAATAGAGGTCTGGATTGAATTGGCTCTTAACTGGTGTGTGAGTGGGACTCAGTTCCACTCCAGCTGGTATTAATAGAGGCCTGGATTGAGTTAGCCACTTCCTGGTGTGTGAGTGAGACTCAGTACCACTCCACTGGTATTAAAAGAGGCCTGAATTGAATTGGCTCTTTCCTGGTGTGTGAGTGAGACTCAGTACCACTCCAGCTGGTATTAATAGAGATCTGGTTGAATTTGCTCTTTCCTGGTGTGAGTGGGAATCAGAACCACTCCAGCTGGTATTAATAGAGGCTTGGATTGAATTGGCACTTGCTGGTGCCTGAGGGGGGCTCAGTACCATCCTGCTGGTATTATTAGAGGTCTGGATGGAATTGTCTCTTTCCTGGTGTGTGTGGGACTCAGTACCACTCCAGCTGGTATTAATAGGGTTGGGATTGAATTGGCTCTTTCCTGGTGTGTGTGGGACTCAGTACCACTCCAGCTGGTATTAATAGAGGCCTGGATTGAGTTAGCCACTTCCTGGTGTGTGAGTGGGGCTCAGTTCCACTCCTTCTGCTATTAATAGAGACATGGATTGAATTGGCCCTTTTTTGGTGAGTGAGTGGGGATTAGTGCCACTCCAGCTGGTATTAAAAGAGGCCTGAATTGAATTGTCTCTTTCCTGGTGTGTGAGTGAGACTCAGTACCACTCCAGCTGGTATTAATAGAGGCCTGGATTGAATTGGCTCTTTGCTGGTGTGTGAGTGGGACTCAGTACCACTCCAGCTGGTATTATAGAGGTCTGGATTGAATTGGCTCTTTCCTGGTGTGTGAGTGGGAGTTAATTCCACTCCAGATGGTATTAATAGAGGCCTGGAATGAACTGTCCCTTTCCTGCTGTGTGCTTGGCGCTCAGTCGCACTCCAGCTGGTATTATCGAGGTCTGGATTGAATTGGCTCTTAACTGATGTGTGAGTGGGACTCAGTACCACTCCAGCTGGTATTAATTCGTGTTCTGGATTCAATTGGCTCTTTCCTGGTGTGTGAGTGGGACTCAGTACCACTCCAGCTGGTATTAATAGAGGTCTGAATTGAATTGGCTCTTTCCTGGTTTGTGAGTGGGACTCAGTACCACTCCAGCTGGTATTAATTCGTGTTCTGGATTCAATTGGCTCTTTCCTGGTGTGTGAGTGGGGTTCAGTAGAACTCCAGCTGGTATTAATAGAGGTCTGGATTGAATTCTCTCTTCCCTGGTGTGTGAGTGGGGCTCAGTACCACTCCAGCTGGTATTAATTCGTGTTCTGGATTCAATTGTCTCTTTCCTGGTTTGAGAGTGGGACTCAGTACCACTCCAGCTGGTATGAATAGCGGCCTGGATTGAATTGGCTCTTTCCTGGTGCGTGATTGGGACTCCGAACCACTCCAACTGGTATTAATAGAGGTCTGGATTGAATTGGCTCTTTCCTGGTGTGTGAGTGGGACTCAGTACAACTCCAGCTGGTATTAATAGAGGTCTGGATTGAATTGGCTCTTTCCTGGTGTGTGAGTGGGACTCAGTACCACTCCAGCTGGTATTAATAGAGGTCTGGATTGAATTGGCTCTTTCCTGGTGTGTGAGTGGGACTCAGTACCACTCCAGCTGGTATTAATAGAGGTCTGGATTGAATTGGCTCTTTCCTGGTGAGTGAGTGGGGCTCAGTACCACTCCAGCTGGTATTAATAGAGGTCTGGATTGAATTGGCTCTTTCCTGGTGTGTGAGTGGGAATCAGAACCACTCCAGCTGGTATTAATAGAGGCCTGGATTGAATTGTCTCTTTCCTGGTGTGTGAGTGGGACTCAGTCGCACTTCAGCTGGTATTATAGATGTCTGGATTGAACTGGCACTTTCATGGTGTGTGAGTGGGAGTTAATTCCACTCCAGCTGGTATTAATAGAGGCCTGGATTGAGTTAGCCACTTCCTGGTGTGTGAGCGGGGCTCAGTTCCACTCCTTCTGCTATTAATAGAGACATGGATTGAATTGGCCCTTTTTTGGTGAGTGAGTGGGGATTAGTGCCACTCCTGCTGGTATTAAAAGAGGCCTAAATTGAATTGTCTCTTTCCTGGTGTGTGAGTGAGACTCAGTACCACTCCAGCTGGTATTAATAGAGGCCTGGATTGAATTGGCTCTTTGCTGGGGAGTGAGTGGGGATCTGTACCACTCCAGCTGGTATTAATAGAGATCTGGTTTGAATTTGCTCTTTCCTGGTGTGTGAGTGTGAATCAGAACCACTCAGCTGGTATTAATAGAGGCCTGGATTGAATTGGCTCTTTGCTGGGGAGTGAGTGGGGATCTGTACCACTCCAGCTGGTATTAAAAGAGGTCTGGATTGAATTGGCACTTCTTGATGTGTGTGTGGGACTCAGTACCACTCCAGCTGGTATTAAAAGAGGTCTGGATTGAATTGGCACTACTTGGTGTGTGTGTGGGGCTCAGTACCACTCCAGCTGGTATGAATAGAGGTCTGGATTGAATTGGCTCTTTCTTGATGTGTGTGTGGGACTCAGTACCACTCCAGCTGGTATTAAAAGAGGTCTGGATTGAATTGGCACTTCTTGATGTGTGAGTGGGACTCAGTACCACTCCAGCTGGTATTAATAGAGGCCTGGATTGAATTGGCTCTTGCTGGTGCCTGAGTGGGACTCAGTACCATCCTGGTGGTATTATTAGTGGTCTGAATGGAATGGTCTCTTTCCTGGTGTGTCCGTGAGAATCAGTACCATTCCAGCTGGTATTAAAAGAGGTCTGGATTGAATTGGCTCTTGCTGGTGCCTGATTGGGGCTCAGTACCATCCTGGTGGTATTATTAGTGGTCTGGATGGAATGGTCTCTTTCCTGGTGTGTCCGTGAGAATCAGTACCACTCCAGCTGGTATTAATAGAAGCCTAGAATGAATTGGCTCTTTCTGGTGTGTGAGTGGGACACAGTGCCAGAACACCCGGTGTTAATAGAGTCCTGGAATGAACTGTCTCTTCTCTGCTGTGTGAGTGGGACTCAGTACCACTCCAAATGTTATTAATAGAGGTCTGGATTGAATTGGCTCCTTCCTGGTGTGTGAGTGGGACTCAGTACCACTCCAGCTGCTATTAATAGATACCTGGATTGAATTGCCTCTTTCCTGGTGTGTGAGTGGCTCTCAGTCCCACTCCAGTCGCTATAGATAGAGGCCTGGATCGAAATGGCTCTTCCCTGGTGTGTGAGTGGGGCTCAGTCCCACTCCAGCTGGTATTAATAGAGGCCTGGATCGAAATGGCTCTTCCCTGGTGTGTGAGTGGGGCTCAGTCCCACTCCAGCTGGTATTAATAGAGGCCTGGATCGAAATGGCTCTTCCCTGGTGTGTGAGTGGGGCTCTGTACCACTCCAGCTGGTATTAATAGAGGTCTGGATTGAATTGGCTCCTTCCTGGTGTGTGAGTGGGACTCAGTACCACTCCAGCTGGTATTAATTGAGGTCTGAATTTAATTGGCTCTTTCATGGTTCGTGAGTTGGACTCAGTACCACTCCAGCTGTTATTAATCGTGGTCTGGATTGAATTGGCACTACTTGGTGTGTGTGTGGGACTCAGTACCACTCCAAATGGTATTAAAAGAGGTCTGGATTGAATTGGCTCTTGCTGGTGCATGAGTGGGGCTCAGTACCATCCTGCTGGTATTATTAGTGGTCTGGATGGAATGGTCTCTTTCCTGGTGTGTCCGTGAGAATCAGTATCACTCCAGCTGGTATTAATAGAGGTCTGGATTGAATTGTCTCTTTCCTGGTGCGTCCGTGAGAATCAGTACCATTCCAGCTGGTATTAATAGAGGCCTAGAATGAATTGGCTCTTTCTGGTGTGTGAGTGGGACACAGTGCCAGAACACCCGGTGTTAATAGAGTCCTGGAATGAACTGTCTCTTCTCTGGTGTGTGTGTGGGACTCAGTACCACTCCAAATGTTATTAATAGAGGTCTGGATTGAATTGGCTCCTTCCTGGTGAGTGAGTGGGACTCAGTACCACTCCAGCTGGTATTAATAGAGGTCTGGATTGAATTGCCTCTTTCCTGGTGTGTGAGTGGCTCTCAGTACCACTCCAGCTGGTATTAAATTAGCCTGGATTGATTTTGCCCTTTCCTGGTGTGTGAGTGGGGCTCAGTACCACTCCAGCTGGTATTAATAGGTGTCTGGATTGAATTGGCTCTTTCCTGGAGTGTGCATGAGACTCAGTACCACTCCAGCTGGTATTAATAGAGGCCTGGATTGAATTGGCTCTTTCCTGGTGTGTGAGTGGGACTCAGTACCACTCCAGCTGGTATTAATAGAGGCCTGGATTGAATTGGCTCTTTGCTGGGGAGTGAGTGGGGATCTGTACCACTCCAGCTGGTATCAATAGCGGTCTGGTTTCAATTGGCTCTTTCCTGGTGTGTGAGTGGGACTCAGTACCACTCCAGCTGGTATTAATAGAGGCCTGGATTGAATTGGCTCTTTGCTGGGGAGTGAGTGGGGATCTGTACCACTCCAGCTGGTATCAATAGCGGTCTGGTTTCAATTGGCTCTTTCCTGGTGTGTGAGTGGGACTCAGTACCACTCCAGCTGGTATTAATAGAGGTCTGGATTGAATTGTCTCTTTCCTGGTGTGTGAGTGGGACTCAGTCGCACTTCAGCTGGTATTATAGATGTCTGGATTGAATTAGCTCTTTCCTGGTGTGTGAGTGGGAGTTAATTCCACTCCAGCTAGTATTATTCGAGGCCTAGATTGAATTGGCTGTTTCCTGGTGTTTGACTGGGGCTCAGAACCACTCCAGCTGGGATTAATGGAGGCCTGGATTGAGTTAGCCACTTCCTGGTGTGTGAGCGGGGCTCAGTTCCACTCCTTCTGCTATTAATAGAGACATGGATAGAATTGGCTCTTTTTTGGTGAGTGAGTGGGGATTAGTGCCACTCCTGCTGGTATTAAAAGAGGCCTGAATTGAATTGTCTCTTTCCTGGTGTGTGAGTGAGACTCAGTACCACTCCAGCTGGTATTAATAGAGGCCTGGATTGAATTGGCTCTTGCTGGTGCCTGAGGGGGGCTCAGTACCATCCTGCTGGTATTGTTAGAGGTCTGGATGGAATGGTCTCTTTCCTGGTGTGTCCATGAGAATCAGTACCACTCCAGCTGGTATTAATAGAGGTCTGGATTGAATTGTCTCTTTCCTGGTGCGTCCGTGAGAATCAGTATCACTCCAGCTGGTATTATAGAGGTCTGGATTGAATTGGCTCTTTCCTGGTGTGTGAGTGGGTCTCAGTACCACTCCAGCTGGTATTAAAAGAGGCCTGAATTGAATTGTCTCTTTCCTGGTGTGTGAGTGAGACTCAGTACCACTCCAGCTGGTATTAATAGAGGCCTGGATTGAATTGGCTCTTTGCTGCGGAGTGAGTGGGGTTCCGTACCACTCCAGCTGGTATTAATAGAGATCTGGTTGAATTTGCTCTTTCCTGGTGTGAGTGGGACTCAGTACCACTCCAGCTGGTATTAATAGAGGCTTGGATTGAATTGGCACTTGCTGGTGCCTGAGGGGGGCTCAGTACCATCCTGCTGGTATTATTAGAGGTCTGGATGGAATTGTCTCTTTCCTGGTGTGTCCGTGAGTATCGGTATCACTCCAGCTGGTATTAATAGAGGCCTAGAATGAATTGGCTCTTTCTGGTGTGTGAGTGGGACACAGTGCCAGAACACCCGGTGTTAATAGAGTCCTGGAATGAACTGTCTCTTCTCTGCTGTGTGAGTGGGATTCAGTCCCACTCCAAATGTTATTAATAGAGGCCTGCATTGAATTGGCTCTCTCCTGGTGTGTGTGTGGGACTCAGTACCACTCCAGCTGGTATTCATAGAGGCCTGGATAGAATTGGCTCTTTTCTGGAGAGTGAGTGGGACTCAGTACCACTCCAGCTGGTATAAATAGAGGCCTGGATTGAACTGGCTCTTTCTCGTGTGTGAGTGGGACTCAGTCGCAGTTCAGCTGGTATTATAGATGTCTAGATTGAATTGTCTGTTTTCTGGTGTGTGAGTGGGGCTCAGTACCACTCCAGCTGGTTTTAATAGATGTCTGGATTGAATTGGCTCTTTCCTGGTGTGTGAGTGGGACTCAGTGCCACTCCAGCTGGTATTAATAGAGGCCTGGATTGAATTGGCTCTTTCCTGGTGTGTGAGTGGGACTCAGTACCACTCCAGCTGGTATTAAATTAGCCTGGATTGATTTTGCCCTTTCCTGGTGTGTGAGTGGGGCTCAGTACCACTCCAGCTGGTATTAATAGGTGTCTGGATTGAATTGGCTCTTTCCTGGAGTGTGCATGAGACTCAGTGCCACTCCAACTGGTATTAATAGAGATCTGTATTGAATTGGCTCTTTCCTGGTGTGTGAGTGGGACTCAGTACCACTCCAGCTGGTATTAATAGAGGCCTGGATTGAATTGGCTCTTTGCTGGGGAGTGAGTGGGGATCTGTACCACTCCAGCTGGTATCAATAGCGGTCTGGTTTCAATTGGCTCTTTCCTGGTGTGTGAGTGGGACTCAGTACCACTCCAGCTGGTATTAATAGAGGCCTGGATTGAATTGGCTCTTTGCTGGGGAGTGAGTGGGGATCTGTACCACTCCAGCTGGTATTAATAGAGGTCTGGATTGAATTGTCTCTTTCCTGGTGTGTGAGTGGGACTCAGTCGCACTTCAGCTGGTATTATAGATGTCTGGATTGAATTAGCTCTTTCCTGGTGTGTGAGTGGGAGTTAGTTCCACTCCAGCTAGTATTATTCGAGGCCTAGATTGAATTGGCTGTTTCCTGGTGTTTGACTGGGGCTCAGTACCACTCCAACTGGTTAAATAGAGGCCAGGAATGAACTGTCCCTTTCCTGCTGTGTGTGTGGGACTCAGTCGCACTTCAGCTGGTATTATAGAGGTCTGGATTGAATTGGCTGTTTCCAGGTGTGCAAGTGGGAGTTAATGCCACTACAGCTGGTATTAATAGAGGCCTGGATTGAATTGCCTCTTTCTGGTGTGTGAGTGGGTCTCAGTACCACTCCAGCTGGTATTAATAGAGGCCTGGAATGAACTGTCCCTTTCCTGGTTTGTGACTGGGACTCAGTATCCCTCCAGCTGGTATTAATAGAGGGCTGGATTTAATTGGCTCTTTTTGGTGTCTGAGTGGGGCTCAGTACCATTCCTGCTGGTATTAATAGAGGTCTGGATTGAATTAGCTCTTTCCTGGTGTATGAGTGGGAGTTAATTCCACTCCAGCTGGTATTATGGAGGTCTGGATTGAGTTGGCTGTTTCCTGGTGTGTGATTGGGGCTCGGAACCACTCCAGCTGGGATTAGTAGAGGCCTGGAATGAACTGTCCCTTTCCTGCTGTGTGAGTGGGAATCAGTCGCACTCCAGCTGGGATTAAAAGAGGTCTGGACTGAATTCGCTCTTTCCTGGTGTGTGAGGGGGCTCAGTACCATTCCAGCTGGTATTAATAGAGGCCTGGGTTGAATTGGCTCTTTCTAGTGTGTGTGGGGCTCAGTCCCACTCCAACTGATTAAATAGACGCCTGGAATGAACTGTCCCTTTCCTGCTGTGTGTGTGGGACTCATTCGCACTTCAGCTGGTATTATAGAGGTCTGGATTGAATTGGCTGTTTCCTGGTGTGTGAGTGGGAATTAATTCCACTCCAGCTTGTATTAATAGAGGCCTGGAATTAACTGTCCCTTTCCTGCTGTGTGAGTGGGAATCAGTCGCACTCCAGCTGGGATTAAAAGATGTTTGGACTGAATTCTCTCTTTCCTGGTGTGTGAGGGGGCTCAGTACCACTCCAACTGGTTAAATAGAGGCCTGGAATGAACTGTCCCTTTCCTGCTGTGTGCTTGGCGCTCAGTCGCACTCCAGCTGGTATTATAGAGGTCTGGATTGAATTGGCTCTTAACTGATGTGTGATTGGGACTCAGTACCATTCCAGCTGGTATTAATAGGGTTGGGATTGAATTGGCTCTTTCCTGGTGCGTGATTGGGACTCCGAACCACTCCAGCTGGTATTAATAGAGGTCTGGATTGAATTGGCTCTTTCCTCTTGTGTGAGTGGGACTCAGTACCACTCCAGCTGGTATTGACAGAGGCTTGGATTGAATTGGCACTTGCTGGTGCCTGAGGGGGGCTCAGTACCATTCTGCTGGTATTATTAGAGGTCTGGATGGAATGGTCTCTTTCCTGGTGTGTCCGTGAGAATCAGTATCACTCCAGCTGGTATTAATAGAGGCCTAGAATGGAATTGTCTCTTTCCTGGTGTGTCCGTGAGTATCAGTATCACTCCAGCTGGTATTAATAGAGGCCTAGAATGAATTGGCTCTTTCTGGTGTGTGAGTGGGACTCAGTGCCAGAACACCCGGTGTTAATAGAGTCCTGGAATGAACTGTCTCTTCTCTGCTGTGTGAGTGGGATTCAGTCCCACTCCAAATGTTATTAATAGAGGCCTGCATTGAATTGGCTCTCTCCTGGTGTGTGATTGGGACTCAGAACCACTCCAGCTGGTATTAATACGGTTGGGATTGAAGTGGCTCTTTCCTGGTGTGTGATTGGGACTCAGTACCACTCCAGAAGTATTAATAGAGGCCTGGAATGAACTGTCCCTTTCCTGGTTTGTGAGTGGGACTCAGTACCCCTCCAGCTGGTATTAATAGAGGGCTGGATTGAATTGGCTCTTTTTGGTGTGTGAGTGGGACTCAGTACCCCTCCAGCTGGTATTAATAGATGTCTGGATTGAATTGGCTCTTTCTGGTGTGTGAGTGGGACTCAGTACCCCTCCAGCTGGTATTAATAGAGGTCTGGATTGAATTGGCTCTTTCCTGGTGTGTGAGTGGGGCTCAGTACCATTCCTGCTGGTATTAATAGAGGGCTGGATTGAATTGGCTCTTTCCTGGTGTGTGAGTGGGAGTTAATTCCACTCCAGCTGGTATTAATAGAGGTCTGGTTTGAATTGGCTCTTTCCTGGTGTGTGAGTGGGAGTTAATTCCACTCCAGCTGGTATTGTGGAGGTCTGGATTGAGTTGGCTGTTTCCTGGTGTGTGCGTGGGGCTCAGAACCACTCCAGCTGGGAATATTAGAGGCCGGGAATGAACTGTCCCTTTCCTGCTGTGCGAGTGGGACTCTGTCGCACTCCAGCTGGTATTGTGGAGGTCTGGATTGAATTGGCTGTTTCCTGGTGTGTGAGTGGGGCTCGGAACCACTCCAGCTGGTATTGTGGAGGTCTGGATTGAATTGGCTGTTTCCTGGTGTGTGAGTGGGGCTCGGAACCACTCCAGCTGGGATTAGTAGAGGCCTGGAATGAACTGTCCCTTTCCTGCTGTGTGAGTTGGAATCAGTCGCACTCCAGCTGGGATTAAGAGGTCTGGACTGAATTCGCTCTTTCCGGGTGGGTGAGTGGGGTTCAGTACCATTCCAGCTGATATTTATAGATGTTTGAAATGAGCTGTCTCTTATCTGTTGTGTAAGTGGGATTCAGTCCCACTCCAAATGTTATTAATAGAGGTCTGGATTGAATTGCCTCTTTCCTGGTGAGTGAGAGGGGCTCAGTACAACTCCAGCTGGTCTTAATAGAGGCCTGGATTGAATTTGCTCTTCCCTGGTGTGTGAGTGGGGCTCAGTAGAACTCCAGCTGGTATTAATAGAGGTCTGGATTGAATTCTCTCTTTCCTGGTGTGTGAGTGGGGCTCTGTACCACTCCAGCTGGTATTAATAGAGGTCTGGATTGAATTCTCTCTTTCCTGGGGTGTGAGTGGGACTCAGTACCACTCCAGCTGGTATTAATAGAGGTCTGGATTGAATTCTCTCTTTCCTGGTGTGTGAGTGGGGCTCAGTACCACTCCAGCTGGTATTAATTAGTGTTCTGGATTCAATTGGCTCTTTCCTGGTGTGTGAGTGGGACTCAGTACCACTCCAGCTGGTATTAATAGAGGTCTGGATTGAATTCTCTCTTTCCTGGGGTGTGAGTGGGACTCAGTACCACTCCAGCTGGTATTAATAGAGGTCTGGATTGAATTCTCTCTTTCCTGGGGTGTGAGTGGGACTCAGTACCACTCCAGCTGGTATGAATAGAGGTCTGGATTGAATTGGCTCTTTTTTGGTGAGTGAGTGGGGATTAGTGCCACTCCTGCTGGTATTAAAAGAGGCCTGAATTGAATTGGCTCTTTCCTGGTGTGTGAGTGAGACTCAGTACCACTCCAGCTGGTATTAATAGAGATCTGGTTGAATTTGCTCTTTCCTGGTGTGAGTGGGACTCAGTACCACTCCAGCTGGTATTGATAGAGGCTTGGATTGAATTGGCACTTGCTGGTGCCTGAGGGTGGCTCAGTACCATCCTGCTGGTATTATTAGAGGTCTGGATGGAATGGTCTCTTTCCTGGTGTGTGTGGGACTCAGTACCACTCCAGCTGGTATTAATAGAGGCCTGGATTGAGTTAGCCACTTCCTGGTGTGTGAGCGGGGCTCAGTTCCACTCCTTCTGCTATTAATAGAGACATGGATTGAATTGGCCCTTTTTTGGTGAGTGAGTGGGGATTAGTGCCACTCCTGCTGGTATTAAAAGAGGCCTAAATTGAATTGTCTCTTTCCTGGGTGTGAGTGAGACTCAGTACCACTCCAGCTGGTATTAATAGAGGCCTGGATTGAATTGGCACTTTGCTGGGGAGTGAGTGGGGATCTGTACCACTCAAGCTGGTATTAATAGAGATCTGGTTTGAATTTGCTCTTTCCTGGTGTGTGAGTGTGAATCAGAACCATTCCAGCTGGTATTAAAAGAGGTCTGGATTGAATTGGCTCTTGCTGGTGCCTGAGGGGGGCTCAGTACCATCCTGCTGGTATTATTAGAGGTCTGGATGGAATGGTCTCTTTCCTGGTGTGTCCGTGAGAATCAGTATCACTCCAGCTGGTATTAATAGAGGCCTAGAATGAATTGGCTCTTTCTGGTGTGTGAGTGGGACACAGTGCCAGAACACCCGGTGTTAATAAAGTCCTGGAATGAACTGTCTCTTCTCTGCTGTGTGAGTGGGACTCAGTACCACTCCAGCTGTTATTAATAGAGGTCTGGATTGAATTGGCTCCTTCCTGGTGAGTGAGTGGGACTCAGTACCACTCCAGCTGCTATTAATAGATACCTGGATTGAATTGCCTCTTTCCTGGTGTGTGAGTGGCTCTCAGTCCCACTCCAGTCGCTATAGATCGAGGCCTGGATCGAAATGGCTCTTCCCTGGTGTGTGAGTGGGGCTCAGTACCACTCCAGCTGGTATTAATAGAGGTCTGGATTGAATTGGCTCCTTCCTGGTGAGTGAGTGGGACTCAGTACCACTCCAGCTGGTATTAATTGAGGTCTGGATTTAATTGGCTCTTTCATGGTGTGTGAGTGGGGCTCAGTACCACTCCAGCTGGTATTAATAGAGGTCTGGATTGAATTGGCTCCTTCCTGGTGAGTGAGTGGGACTCAGTACCACTCCAGCTGGTATTAATTGAGGTCTGAATTTAATTGGCTCCTTCCTGGTGAGTGAGTGGGGCTCAGAACCACTCCAGCTGTTATTAATCGTGGTCTGAATTTAATTGGCTCCTTCCTGGTGAGTGAGTGGGACTCAGTACCACTCCAGCTGGTATTAAGAGGTCTGGATTGAATTGGCACTTCTTGATGTGTGTGTGGGACTCAGTACCACTCCAGCTGGTATTAATAGAGGCTTGGATTGAATTGGCTCTTGCTGGTGCCTGAGGGGGGCTCAGTACCATCCTGCTGGTATTATTAGAGGTCTGGATGGAATGGTCTCTTTCCTGGTGTGTCCGTGAGAATCAGTATCACTCCAGCTGGTATTAATAGAAGCCTAGAATGAATTGGCTCTTTCTGGTGTGTGAGTGGGACACAGTGCCAGAACACCCGGTGTTAATAGAGTCCTGGAATGAACTGTCTCTTCTCTGCTGTGTGAGTGGGACTCAGTACCACTCCAGCTGTTATTAATAGAGGTCTGGATTGAATTGGCTCCTTCCTGGTGAGTGAGTGGGACTCAGTACCACTCCAGCTGGTATTTATAGATACCTGGATTGAATTGCCTCTTTCCTGGTGTGTGAGTGGCTCTCAGTACCACTGCAGCTGGTATAAATAGAGGCCTTGATTGAATTGGCTCTCTCCTGGTGTGAGTGGGACTCACTGCCACTCCAGCTGGTATTAATAGAGGCCTGTAATGAACTGTCCCTTTCCTGCTGTGTGAGTGGGACTCAGTACCCCTCCAGCTGGTATTAATAGAGGCTTGGGTTGAATTGGCTCTTTCTGGTGTGTAAGTGGGACTCAGTACCACTCCAGCTGGTATTAATAGAGGTCTGGATTGAATTAGCTCTTTCCTGGTGTGTGAGTGGGAGTTAACTCCACTCCAGCTGGTATTAATAGAGGTCTGGATTGAATTTGCTCTTTCCTGTTGTGTGAGTGGGAGTTAATTCCACTCCAGCTGGTATTAATAGAGACCTGGACTGAATTGGCTCTTTCTGGGGTGTTAGTGGGACTCAGTGCCACTCCAGCTAGTATTGATGGAAGCCTGGAATGAACTATCTCTTTCCTGGTGTGTGAGTGGATCTCAGTCCCACTCCAGCTGGTATCAATGGCGGTCTGGCTTTAATTAGCTTTTTCCTGGTGTGTGAGTGGGGCTCAGTACCACTCCAGCTGGTATTAATAAAGGTTTGCATTGAATTGGCTCTTTCCTGGTGTGTCAGTGGGACTCAGTACCACTCCAGCTGGTGATAATGTAGGCTCGGTTTCAATTGGCTCTTTCCTGGTGTGTGAATGGGAGTTAATTTTACTCCAGCTGGTATAAATAGAGGCCTGGATTGAATTGGCTCTTTCCCCGTGTGTGAGTGAGACTCAGTCCCTCTCCAGCTGGTATTAATATAGGCTCAAATTCAATTGGCTCTTATCTGGTGTGTGAGTGGGGCTCAGTACCACTCAGCTGGCATTAATAGAGGTCTGAATTGAATTGGCTGTTTCCTGGTGTGTGTGTGGGACTCAGTACCACTCCAGCTGGTTTTAACAAAGGCCAGTTCGATCTGATGATATGCACTGTTGTCTGTTTGATGTCACCTGCACCGCGGCCATTTTAAGCGACATGTGCTGCGGCCATTCTAAATGATGTGCTCTGTGGTCTGTTTGATGTCACCTTCACTGCGGCCATTTTACGTGACATATGGTACGGCCATTTTAAATGATATGCACTGTGGTCTGTTTGATGTCACCTTGACTGCAGCCATTTTACGTGACATGTGCTGCGGCCATTTTAAATGATATGCACTGTGGTCTGTTTGATGTCACCTTCACTGCGGCCATTTTACGCGACATGTGCTGCGGCCATTTTAAATGATATGCTCTGTGATCTGTTTGAATTGAGAGTAATCCACGGGGATCATTTTCAATGTTTTCTGTCCAGGGCAGTGAATGTAACAGATTATAAATGAGAATAAAATCTCATAAAGGATAATAAATCACAGACAATCATAAATATTATAAAGATTTACAAAGTGAGAGGAAGAATTATAAACAGTTTATAAAGGTTGTAAAGGTCAGTAAATGTTTATAAATTATTACAAATTATTATCAATAATTATCAGGATTCTTTTAGTTTGAAAGGGATTATAAAAGAATCAGAAAGATTCAGACCCCGCCCCCACTCCCGTCACCCTGGAAACAGACCCCGCCCCCACTCCCGTCTCCCTGGAAACAGACCCCGCCCCCACTCCCCGTCACCCTGGAAACAGACCCCGCCCCCACTCCCCGTCACCCTGGAAACAGACCCCGCCCCCACTCCCGTCACTCTGGAAACAGACCCCGCCCCCCACTCCCGTCACTCTGGAAACAGACACCACCCCCACTCCCGTCACTCTGTAAACAGACCCCGCCCCCACTCCCGTCACCTTGGTAACAGACCCCGCCCCCACTCCCGTCACCTTGGTAACAGACCCCGCCCCCACTCCCGTCTCCCTGGAAACAGACCCCGCCCCCACTCCCCGTCACCCTGGAAACAGACCCCGCCCCCACTCCCGTCACTCTGGAAACAGACCCCGCCCCCACTCCCCGTCACCCTGGAAACAGACCCCGCACCCACTCCCGTCACTCTGGAAACAGACCCCGCCCCCCACACCCGTCACTCTGGAAACAGACCCCGCCCCCACTCCCGTCACTCTGTAAACAGACCCCGCCCCCACTCCCGTCACCTTGGTAACAGGCCCCGCCCGCACTCCCGTCACCTTGGTAACAGACCCCGCCCCCACTCCCGTCACCTTGGTAAAAGACCCCGCCCCCACTCCCGTCACCCTGGAAACAGACCCCGCCCCCACTCCGTCACCTTGGTAACAGACCCCGCCCCCACTCCCGTCACCTTGGTAACAGACCCCGCCCCCACTCCCGTCACCTAGGTAACAGACCCCGCCCCCACTCCGTCACCTAGGTAACAGACCACGCCCCCACTCACGTCACCTTGGTAACAGACCCCGCCCCCACTCCCGTCACCTTGGTAACAGACCCCGCCCTCACTCCATCACCCTGGAAACAGACCCCGCCCCCACTCCCGTCACCCTGGAAACAGACCCCGCCCCCACTCCCGTCACCCTAGAAACAGACCCCGCCCCCACTCCCGTCACCCTGGAAACAGACCCCGCCCCCACTCCGTCACCTTGGTAACAGACCCCGCCCCCACTCGCGTCACTCAGGCAACAGACCCCGCCCCCACTCCCGTCACTCTGGAAAAAGACCCCGCCCCCACTCCGTCACCTTGGTAACAGACCCCGCCCCCACTCGCGTCACTCAGGCAACAGACCCCGCCCCCACTCCTGTCATTCTGGAAACAGACCCCGCCCCCACTCGCCGTCACTTTGGTAACAGACCCCGCCCCCACTCGCCGTCACTTTGGTAACAGACCCCGCCCCCACTCGCCGTCACCTTGGAAACAGACCACGCCCCCATTCACCGTCACTCTGGAAACAGCCCCCGCCCCCACTCCCGTCACCTTGGAAACAGACCCCGCCCCCACTCCCGTCACTTTGGTAACAGACCCCGCCCCCACACCCGTCACTTTGGAAACAGACCCCGCCCCCACTCGTCGTCACTTTGGTAACAGACCCCGCCCCCCCACTCCCGTCACCTTGGAAACAGACCACGCCCCCACTCCCGTCGCTCTGGAAACAGACCACGCCCCCATTCGCCGTCACTTTGGTAACAGACACCGCCCCCCACTCCCGTCACCTTGGAAACAGGCCCCGCCCGCACTCCCGTCACCTTGGTAACAGACCCCGCCCCCACTCCCGTCACCTTGGTAAAAGACCCCGCCCCCACTCCCGTCACCCTGGAAACAGACCCCGCCCCCACTCCGTCACCTTGGTAACAGACCCCGCCCCCACTCCCGTCACCTTGGTAACAGACCCCGCCCCCACTCCCGTCACCTAGGTAACAGACCCCGCCCCCACTCCGTCACCTAGGTAACAGACCACGCCCCCACTCACGTCACCTTGGTAACAGACCCCGCCCCCACTCCCGTCACCTTGGTAACAGACCCCGCCCTCACTCCATCACCCTGGAAACAGACCCCGCCCCCACTCCCGTCACCCTGGAAACAGACCCCGCCCCCACTCCCGTCACCCTAGAAACAGACCCCGCCCCCACTCCCGTCACCCTGGAAACAGACCCCGCCCCCACTCCGTCACCTTGGTAACAGACCCCGCCCCCACTCGCGTCACTCAGGCAACAGACCCCGCCCCCACTCCCGTCACTCTGGAAAAAGACCCCGCCCCCACTCCGTCACCTTGGTAACAGACCCCGCCCCCACTCGCGTCACTCAGGCAACAGACCCCGCCCCCACTCCTGTCATTCTGGAAACAGACCCCGCCCCCACTCGCCGTCACTTTGGTAACAGACCCCGCCCCCACTCGCCGTCACTTTGGTAACAGACCCCGCCCCCACTCGCCGTCACCTTGGAAACAGACCACGCCCCCATTCACCGTCACTCTGGAAACAGCCCCCGCCCCCACTCCCGTCACCTTGGAAACAGACCCCGCCCCCACTCCCGTCACTTTGGTAACAGACCCCGCCCCCACACCCGTCACCTTGGAAACAGACCCCGCCCCCACTCGTCGTCACTTTGGTAACAGACCCCGCCCCCCCACTCCCGTCACCTTGGAAACAGACCACGCCCCCACTCCCGTCGCTCTGGAAACAGACCACGCCCCCATTCGCCGTCACTTTGGTAACAGACACCGCCCCCCACTCCCGTCACCTTGGAAACAGACCCCGCCCCCACTCCCGTCGCTCTGGAAACAGACCACGCCCCCATTCGCAGTCACTCTGGAAACAGACCCCGCCCCCACTCGCCGTCACTTTGGTAACAGACCCCGCCCCCACTCCCGTCACCTTGGAAACAGACCCCGCCCACACTCCCGTCACTCTGGAAACAGACCCCGCCCCCACTCGCCGTCACTTTGGTAACAGACCCCGCCCCCACTCCCGTCACCTTGGAAACAGACCCCGCCCCCACTCCCGTCACCTTGGAAACAGACCCCGCCCACACTCCCGTCACTCTGGAAACAGACCCCGTCCCCACTCGCCGTCACTTTGGTAACAGACCCCGCCCCCACTCCTGTCACTCTGGAAACAGACCCCGCCCCCACTCGCCGTCACTTTGGTAACAGACCCCGCCCCCACTCGCCGTCACCTTGGAAACAGACCACGCCCCCATTCACCGTCACTCTGGAAACAGACCCCGCCCCCACTCCCGTCACCTTGGAAACAGACCCCGCCCCCACTCCCGTCACCTTGGAAACAGACCCCGCCCCCACTCCTGTCACTTTGGTAACAGACCCCGCCCCCACACCCGTCACCTTGGAAACAGACCCCGCCCCCACTCGCCGTCACTTTGGTAACAGACCCCGCCCCCCCACTCCCGTCACCTTGGAAACAGACCACGCCCCCACTCCCGTCGCTCTGGAAACAGACCACGCCCCCATTCGCCGTCACTTTGGTAACAGACCCCGCCCCCCACTCCCGTCACCTTGGAAACAGACCACGCCCCCATTCGCAGTCACTCTGGAAACAGACCCCGCCCCCAATCCCGTCACTCTGGAAACAGACCCCGCCCACACTCCCGTCACTTTGGTAACAGACCCCGCCCCCACTCCCGTCACCTTGGAAACAGACCCCGCCCACACTCCCGTCACTCTGGAAACAGACCCCGCCCCCACTCCTGTCACTCTGGAAACAGACCCCGCCCCCACTCCCGTCACTCTGGAAACAGACCCCGCCCCCACTCCCGTCACTCTGGAAACAGACCCCGCCCCCACACCCGTCACCTTGGAAACAGACGCCGCCCCCACTTCCGTCACCTTGGAAACAGACCCCGCCCCCACTCCCGTCACCTTGGAAACAGACCACGCCCCCATTCGCCGTCACTCTGGAAACAGACCCCGCCCCCATTCGCCGTCACCTTGGAAACAGTCCCCTCCCCCGCTCTGTCTCCATTGGTGACAGTCCCCTCCCCCGCTCTGTCTCCATGGTGACAGGCCCCTCCCCCGCTCTGTCTCCATGGTGACAGTCCCCTCCCCCGCTCTGTCTCCATGGTGACAGGCCCCTCCCCCGCTGTCTCCATGGTGACAGTCTCCTCCCCCGCTATGTCTCCATGGTGACAGTCCCCTCCCCCTCTCTGTCTCCATGGTGACAGGCCCCTCCCCCGCTCTGTCTCCATGGTGACAGGCCCCTCCCCCGCTCTGTCTCCATGGTGAGAGGCCCCTCCCCCGCTCTGTCTCCATGGTGACAGTCCCCTCCCCCGCTCTGTCTCCATGGTGACAGTCCCCTCCCCCGCTCTGTCTCCATGGTGAGAGGCCCCTCCCCCGCTCTGTCTCCATGGTGACAGGCCCCTCCCCCGCTGTCTCCATGGTGACAGTCCCCTCCCCCGCTCTGTCTCCATGGTGACAGGCCCCTCCCCCGCTCTGTCTCCATGGTGACAGGCCCCTCCCCCGCTGTCTCCATGGTGACAGTCCCCTCCCCCGCTCTGTCTCCATGGTGAGAGGCCCCTCCCCAGCTCTGTCTCCATGGTGAGAGGCCCCTCCCCCGCTCTGTCTCCATGGTGACAGGCCCCTCCCCCGCTGTCTCCATGGTGACAGTCCCCTCCCCCGCTCTGTCTCCATGGTGAGTGGCCCCTCCCCCGCTCTGTCTCCATGGTGAGAGGCCCCTCCCCCGCTCTGTCTCCATGGTGAGTGGCCCCTCCCCCGCTCTGTCTCCATGGTGAGAGGCCCCTCCCCCGCTCTGTCTCCATGGTGAGTGGCCCCTCCCCCGCTCTGTCTCCTTGGTGACAGTCCCCTCCCCCGCTCTGTCTCCATGGTGACAGTCCCCTCCCCCGCTCTGTCTCCATGGTGAGTGGCCCCTCCCCCGCTCTGTCTCCATGGCGAGAGGCCCCTCCCCCGCTCTGTCTCCATGGTGACAGTCCCCTCGCCCGCTCTGTCTCCATGGCGAGAGGCCCCTCCCCCGCTCTGCCTCCATGGTGACAGGCCCCTCCCCCGCTGTCTCCATGGTGACAGGCCCCTCCCCCGTTCTGTTTCCATGGTGACAGTCCCCTCCCCCGCTCTGTCTCCATGGTGAGAGGCCCCTCCCCCGCTCTGTCTCCATGGTGAGAGGCCCCTCCCCCGCTCTGTCTCCATGGTGACAGTCCCCTCCCCCGCTCTGTCTCCATGGCGAGAGGCCCCTCCCCCGCTCTGTCTCCATGGTAACAGTCTCCTCCCCCGCTCTGTCTCCATGGTGAGAGGCCCCTCCCCCGCTCTGTCTCCATGGTGACAGGCCCCTCCCCCGCTCTGTCTCCATGGTGAGAGGCCCCTCCCCCGCTCTGTCTCCATGGTGAGAGGCCCCTCCCCCGCTCTGTCTCCATGGTGACAGTCCCCTCCCCCGCTCTGTCTCCATGGCGAGAGGCCCCTCCCCCGCTCTGTCTCCATGGTAACAGTCTCCTCCCCCGCTCTGTCTCCATGGTGAGAGGCCCCTCCCCCGCTCTGTCTCCATGGTAACAGGCCCCTCCCCCGCTCTGTCTCCATGGTAACAGTCTCCTCCCCCGCTCTGTCTCCATGGTGACAGGCCCCTCCCCCGCTCTGTCTCCATGGTGACAGGCCCCTCCCCCGCTCTGTCTCCATGGTGAGAGGCCCCTCCCCCGCTCTGTCTCCATGGTGACAGTCCCCTCCCCCGCTCTGTCTCCATGGTGACAGGCCCCTCCCCCGCTCTGTCTCCATGGTGACAGGCCCCTCCCCCGCTCTGTCTCCATGGTGACAGGCC